>NW_017962976.1:3576935-3727362 GCF_001890905.1 Aspergillus aculeatus ATCC 16872
GCGCAGCGGGGTAAATTCAATGGCGGGGTTCATGATTATCCATGACCCATGACTTTCCACTGCCTGCCTTCGGACTATTCGTTCGGTCTTTTTTTTTTTTTTTTTTCTTTTTGTCTCTGCTAGTCATTATGGATTATCTGTCAGCCACGTTTGCTAAATATCGCTCGTCTCTTGACAGGTTCCGATCACGGTTGCAGCTGCGGCGCCTCTTGCCAGTGCCCTGCCGGCCAGTGCAAGTGCCCGGTATGTTTACCTGTATCCCTTTCAGGTTAAATGATGACATACCCGAATTTGGCAGGCTGACATCTTTGGACCCCCTCAAGAAATAAATTAGGTGCGGAGTTGAGCTTTGCGGTGAACAAGTCAAGATGGATCTGGTCCACGGTTCGGAGGGCCTTTCCTAACTCTATGTATATGTTAGATCGATAAGATCTATGGCCATACAAAGATCAAAACCAAATCACAGAGGACAATGACCCTACCTTCGACTTAACCTGCCTTCTAGATCATGTAGGGCTCTCAAGCCGTTATAGAGGGCCACGCATGCATGCTTGCCTCGAAACAATGCCCACTGTATATATACTGTATAGTACTCTCAGCCTTCAAGTACATAGAAGGAATCCAAAGCCAGTGACTCAGCTACGCACGCTAGTTATTCGAGCCTCGTGTAGCACGACGGATTCGGCATATCTGCCACAGTCGTGCAACCAAAGCTTCGGGGAAATCTGATCTTAGTGCTTGAAGAAGCCGCCGTACTCGAAACACAAAGTTTATTGGTCAAAGGTCAAATCGCTTCTGATCATTTCTGCAAAGGCTCCGTCTTCATGGTTGCACCAATCCGCCCGCCGCACATGCCAGGCCTCATCAAGAAAGTAAAGAAATAAGAGACATGCGCATTTCAAAACAAAACAGTCTCGTCGCACATCACTCTCCGCCAGTCAACAAATAGCCATGGCCTTAGTTCTGATAAGCACGGAAGAAGTCCATCAGAGATCGGAGATCGCAGTCTCACGCATTGAGCGGGTTTTAGGACGATTCGTTTAGTGCTTTCCGCCCCCCCATATATTAGCTTCCGAGAGTACTCTATCAAGCTGGTATAGTTTCCAGTCGCGAGTCATGTAAACCAAGCCATGTGGTGATACGTACAGAGCAGCTGCCACAAGAGCAGGAATTGCAGCTACCAGCGCAGCTGGTGGCGCAGGAGTTGCAGGTGCAGGGAGACATGATGGTAGTTGGATGTGAGGTAGACTTGCGTCTGTTGAGCTTGTTTGGCGAGAGATGGAAAGAAAGTGATGGTCTTTGGGAGAGAATAGTGGAATTGTGTAGGATGAATGATTTAGATCAGACAGTCCAAAAGAGAGAGAGGGTTCTTATAACTTTCTCAGTATTGACTATAGGGTGAGCTCTGCGCTTGAATTCCATCCCACCAACACTGATGCACGGCATCTGCTGATCCATACGTAGATACTTCACTAGGGGCAAGCAGATGGCTTGTTCGCTTTCTTTTCAGCCGTCTGCATGACTTTGGCGAGCATGACTGGAGGATTTCATGCTTGCTGAAACCCACAGTGCGACTCGCATGGATCCCACCGCAAGCAGCTGGGTTCCTTGCCCCTCAGGATGTGAAGCACCCACTGATGAAGCAGATTGCTTGAGTGGGCTGATGATACATGCAGGCAATTGTTGCAAACTCTGCGGATTGGCCTATCTTTTTTCCACCATCACAAGCCCTGGCAGGCGGCTTATCCCAGATATCTCTAATCGCTGACTCTGGAATCATTTCTCTGCTGGGATGCCCCTGGAAAGATTCCTTGATAGCACGCCCAGTCATGATTGCGGGTCGTCGGAGGTGATCCTTGAAGTCATGATCGGTGCTGCCACGTAGAGGCCGCTGTGGATGGCGAGGAGGGGAAGGATGAGTTGTATAACGAGGGTATGGGGAATCAAGTGGGTATCAGCAATCAGCATGCGTGCGTGGACCAAGAAGAGTCGTCCTGCTTCTCGATCGTGGATCCTACAGTGCTATATTCTTGTTTTGTGAAGGGGTCTGTGATTTCGACCGATATATATTCTATCATTGATCCCTGATTGAGCACTAGCTTACTACTGTACGGACTATTCTAATACTTCGTACGTACTGTAGTAGCAGTAGTAAAACCACCCCGCCCTACCCCTCCTATTGACCATGAAAAGTGGATGCTTTGCTGAGGCAGCCAACTTCAACTCGGTCCACTTGGAAGAACTTAAACTTGCCGGTCACATGTATTCTCTACCTGTATCAGCTTTTAGTTACTTTGTACGGAGTAGTAGTGCTGGTTTGCTTTAAACCCTAACTTAGGTTACCACTGTACTATACACATTCTAGTAAAGATTCCCAGTTTCTTTCTTGATGGAAACACCGCGATAGCCGCACCAATCACGACTGAAACCAAGTAAGAATTAGGAGTAACTCAAATTGCCACACTAATTTGCATTCTACTTAGACATACCTGCCTGGCAGACTGCTGAGGTAGGGGGGGGGGGGAAGTCTCCGACGTAAGAAGCATCTACTGTAACCAGCTTGGTCATGATATTTCGGTCTTCAAAACACAACGCAATTTGCCGTATAAGCTATTCAATACATTCTCTACTAAGTATGAACTACTTAACCGCTAACTATAATGACCCCACAAGCATGTCAGTAGAGTACAGCCAGCCTCTCACAGCTCATCTTTGCTCCTCGGGGCAGCATTCCCTTCCTCCTCACCGCCGGGACAAACAGCCGGCGAGGTAACGAGCATCGAGTAGACGCATTTCTCATCTTCGGCCACCTTCAGAATCTCGTTCTCCTCACCACACTCCAAGACGACCGTTGTCGATCGTGCCGGTCCGTTCCAACATGTTTGTCCATTGGTATAATGCAGGGCGACCTTCTCCTCTGGGATTATATCTCCAGACTCGTCGAGCACGTCCACACTAACAGACCCAATGCCAGAGTACTTGCCCATCCGCATCGAGCCACCGCCTTTCTTGGGAATTTGTTTGGTTTGATCTAGGAAGCAGTGCTCGTACGTATATTCACCAAAGTCCTTCGAGATGCATACTCCCTTCAATGCACGGAAGATGGATGCAAGACCATAGTCTGTGTCAAGGTCGGATTTGTGGGTCTCCAACTGTCTTCGCGAGTCTTCAAGGCTCTTCTCAGCCGACTTGACAGCATCCCGAGCGTCTGACACGACCTTGGATTCGGACGTCGTAGGTTCGTCCTTCTTGGGCAATATACCGTTCTCCTCAAGAAAACCCCGAACAGAGACCACTTTGGTCTCGATGAACTCAACCAGTGAAGGAGGCAAATAAGCTGCCAGCTGGTAGATCAGGGCTACTCAAGGTCAATATCAACTAAAACCTAAGGCAAGGCCGCCATCGCAGTGAGTGTACTTACCAGAGTCAGTCTCACAGCCCTCGTCTTCGTTCTCCCATTGCTCCCAATTGATTCCAGATTGAGCATCGTCTGGCTTGACCAGTTCGTCCAAATCATTGTCCTGGGCAGCGCTCGTGGCACTCTCAAGGGTTCCCCTGACGGCATAATCTTCCCAACTGCGCACAGCACGCTTGACACCCTCGTCGTTGAAATTAGGATTGTACTCTACCTTGAACTTGGATAGGATTTCCTCGAGCTCCTTCACCCGTGCGCGGGTATCGTCCCTTTCCTTGCGGATGTTCACTAGTGCGTCCCGAAGCTCTTCGACTCGACCCCTGGCCAATTGGGCCAGGACATTGACCTTGCCAGCCTTCTTACCCCTGACTACCTTGCTCTTCTCTTCCTGCTCGGCCTTCTCCAACTGGGCCTGGAGATCTTTGACCTTGATCTCCTGGGCCTGGATTTCCACCTCCAGATTTTTGATCTGGTCTTCAACCTCCTTCTGTTGCCTGCCCGCATCCACAAGCAGATCGCGCTTCTTCTTGAGGGCGGCCGTCAGGGATTTCTGCCTCTTCTCTTCCTTCTTACGCCACTCCTTCCCAATCTCCTTGCACTTGTCCTCACACTTGGTGCCGCCGACCCGTGCCCACTCGTCGCTCCCATCACAGCAAAGTTCGTAGTCGCAGATACCATCATTGACTCGTTGTGACGGAACGTAGGATGGCTTGTGGCCTTTGTTTTTGCAGTAGAAACCCGGAAGGGCAGAGACGACTTCGAGGTCGCTGTTCCCTGGCTGGTCGGCCACTGTCAATGCCGAGTTGCGGGAAAGATGAGCGCAGGCCGACGTGCCGGGTTCATCACTACCATCGGGGCAGTCACAATAGTCATCGTTCACCGCGGAGAATGGGATCTGAATCGATGGATGGGAGATGCAGGTGAATGTTGTGGTGTCCTTGTAGAACTTTGCAACTGTTAAATCCACCCAATTGTGTTAGTTTATTCGTGTGCGTCCGAGGGAGCTTGGTTCATGGAACGTAGTAGATCGGCCAGGGAAATCAAATGAGGATGGCAAGGGAAGTGGCATCAGAGACTGAGCGGGTGCATCAAGCTCAAGTGATCGCAGAGAACAGCAGCAGAGAAGAGTTATACTCACACTCGGGTCCGACTCCCCGGGGTCGAGACGAGGCATCACCCGCAGCAGCTACCACGGTCGAGCATGCAGCTATGCTCGCAAAGAAAAGCGATCCCTGAGGAAGTATCATGGCGGGCAGCCTTAAGCTTGACTCGCCAACCACTATTGCGACCGGAAGCGGACGTCCAGTCACGGTAGGAAAAGTACAATAGAATAGAAAATGCGGAGAGAGCTTCTGGCCAGCTGTTGATAACGAACGTCTCCATCGAGCAATCCGGGGAGACGCCCAGAGCGTCTTAGTCAGCCCCTTATCGATTTAATCGGTCCCGATTTACAGTGGCGACCGGGCGTCACCCAGCGGGAGCATCTTTCTTCAGCACTTTGGGGTCAACTTTTACCATTTTCCGTCCTTTCGGGTGTCAAAAGCAAACAAACAAAAGAGAATGGGTAATGATGGGGGAAGGTGAAGGGCTAAATCTTCGGGTTCTGTGGTGTGCAAAGTAACTAATTCCTCGGTCTTCAGTATCCCTACTCGCCGCGAGCTCGTTCGCGAAGCCGCCCGCAACCCCAGCACAGCGCAATTGAAAGAAACCCAGCGCGAATTGCAGGAACACTTCTGGAACACATGTCCACTGTCGCATAAGCAGTTAATGCGGCCTATCGTCTCCGACTGCGTCGGAAACCTCTTCAATAAAGACTCCGTCCTACGATATTTATTACCGGGAGATGAAGCCGAGGGTATCAGCTCGAAAGCCGACTGCGATGAGTTTCTCTGTGGCCGGGTGAAGAGTCTCCGTGATGTTGTGGAGCTGAAGTTCGAAGTTGACACCGAACACGGCGGACATCCATCTGGGAAGCACGAGAAGCGCGAGGGCTGGATCTGTCCAGTCACCGCCAAGCAGTTGGGCCCGAATGTCAAATCCGTCTACCTTGTTCCTTGCGGACATGTCTTCTCCGAAGAAGCGATTCGTCAGCTGAAGGGCGAGAGATGCTTACAGGTGCTTACGACTCGCTACTGCACCGATGATTGCGTGGTGCTAACAGGCGTGCATTTAGTGCGACGAACCTTACACAGTCGACAATGTGATACCCATACTCCCGGCGAAAGAGTCGGATAAGCAACAGCTGATTGAGCGAAGCCAGAAGCTAGCTGAGCAAGGATTGACACATTCTTTAAAGAAGGCGCCTGGTTCGAAGAAGCGAAAGAAGCACGCCAACGGCGATGCTGTCGCTGCCCTCGCCAGTACCGGGTCAGAGGTCAAGCCGGGAAAAGAGTTAAAGCCAGTGTCATCGTCAGCCTTGCGCACGAGGGAAGAATTTGCCACTGCTAGCCGTAGCAAAACGTCCACGCCTACTTCAAATATTCCCAGTGGGATCAAGAATGCAGCCACCGCCATGCTAACTGCTCGTGTACTTGAGGAGGAGAATGAGAAGAAAAAGCGACGCAAGCTGATGGGACATAATGACAACCTGAGCAGTCTCTTCACGAAGGAATCCGATAAAGATGGACTTTCAAAGAATACTGACTTCATGACCCGAGGTTTTACCCTTCCTGCAAGTTCTAGGCACCGAGCTTGAATACCTCCTTCTTGCATTCTGCTCATTTATGTCACAAAACTGGCGTTTCAAGGATCTGCTTCTTGGTGGAAGTTCGGCTAAGCATAGGACCTAGCTCATCACCCCAATCTCTTTATATGATAGATGTGAGTTCTTGTACTGATACTTTAACGATATTCGAACGAACAAAGCATTGCTTCCTATTGTACAGCAAGGGTTTAACAAATAACATGCTACAAGAACTAGAGACTTAAACCTCGGGGACCTACCCCAAACCCACTATCGTAGCAGTCTATTCAATAAGACCTCTGGCGCGAAGCTCGGCTTCAATGAGCTTCTTGCGGCCCAATTCTTCATCCCTGTCAGAACGCTTCTGTCTCTTGGCGAAGACTTTAATATTGGGCATGTTTGAGTACCGCTGATTATTGGCGAGGTAATCAGCCAGCTTCTTCGGCTTCGGCTTCACGACTTGCTGAACGTGGTCAATGGCCTGCTGAACAGTGGCGATCGAATGAACAGCAGGGTCGGGGAAGAAGTGGCCAGTCAATTGGGAGAATCTCTTCAAGAACTAAATTACGAAATGAGTCAGCAACTGCGACAGATTGACTGCCCTGTGAAGGGCGAAGGGGGAACGGAGACAGACAGCAAACTTCGTGGCTGGATCATTCAGCGACAGAGACAGGAAACCATGGTCACGAATAGTTTGATATCCAAAGAAAGGTTGCTTGGTCTCGTCAGTGCCGAGAATGTCTGTCAAGTTGTTTGTCGCTTCTTCTGCCTCTTCAACATCCTGCGACGCTTCTTCCGTTTCAGGAGCGACCTTTTGGCCACCGATTTGCTCAAAAACATAGACAAGAGCCTCCTCAGCCTCTTTGTTGGGATACTCCAGTGCCGCATTCCATTGTCCATCCGAGGTCGGTACAACCTTGGTCTTCCAAATTAACTTGAAAACCGACTGATCGTGCTCCTCGACATCACAGATGCTCGTCAAGGGCTTACCCAGCTGGTGCAGGAGGCAGAGCTCGACGACAGCCTGGTGAGCCGCAATTGAGAGTAAGCCCTTCTTAGTAATCTTCTTCTTGTACTGGAACCTGTGTCAAGAAAGACTCATTAGACAACTGCACAGAGCCACTGAAGAACTATACAGAAGTGTTTCGCTTCCCATATGAACAGAAGCGGGATGACCGAACAGCCAGAGGACCACTTACGACTTGTATGCGTCAGTCGGCGCAGGAGGAAGGTCAGACCACCGACCGAGGTGACCAACGCGATCGAGACCCTCCCATGTTGTCGCCGGCTCATAGTCGTCTGCAGCGGGAGCAGCGTCCTCGGAGGCAGCGGTGTCAAGCGCCTGCGAAGCTTCAGGTGTCTCTTCCTCTACTACCGTCGGAGCTTGCTTGCTTTTGAATTTCCGCTCGAGAGCACCCTCTCCGCCATAGGGGTCTTTGAGACCGGGGGGGTTGTCGGTGCCCCAGATCTTGCGGCGCACCTTCTCGGTCAGCGAGTTCGCGTTGGAGGCGTTGCGCAAGAATTGGCGGGCGACAATTGGACGGGGACGCGCTTCATGTCTGCAGACTGAGCAGACATAGAGAGATCGGGCCCCCTGGATAGAGGGCACTTCCAAGTTTAACAAACGCACAGAGGGACGCATGATTGCAGCGTTGCGGGATTGCTGTCGGGGACTCTTCGGCCAGTCTTGGGAAAAGTTTCAAGAACTCCGGACAGTCTGTCACGTGAGACAAGTCACCGGGCTTGGCGTCGGGAAGAATACTCATGCTGAACCACGTAAACTGCCGTACAGTACACACCAGAAACTCTACGGTCGTTGAATGTTAGGATTTTTATCAAGATTTCGAAGAACAAGCAAGAAAAAGGGATATGGGGAAAGTAAAACTTCATGAATTGTGGGTGTATATACATGCGTCTACGCTGATATCATGAAAATGTAAAAGAGAAAACAAACTGTACAGAATGAGGCAACCCTCACTTTCCGCACTTTCACTCCCGGACAAACATGCCAGCCATACCCATACCAGTTCCAATGCACATACTAACAACACCGACATCCTGGCCGGTACGCTCAAGCTCAGGAATAAGAGTCGCCAATTGTCTGGCACCGGTGGCACCCAGAGGGTGACCAATGGCAATAGCACCACCCTTGGGATTGACCTTGGACTCGTCAATTCCGAGCTTGCGAATAGAGTACAGAGCCTGGGAGGCGAAGGCCTCGTTAATCTCCCAGATGTTAACATCAGAAACATTCATGTCCAGCATTTGCAGAAGCTTGGGAATGGCAACGGCAGGGCCAACACCCATCTCGTCGGGAGCGCAGCCAGCAACAGCAGAGGCAACCCAGCGAGCCCTGATGGAAGAGGTCAAGCCGAGCTCAGTAGCCGTAGAGCGGCGCATCAGCAGGGCCGCAGCAGCACCGTCGCTGACCTGAGAACTGTTTCCAGCAGTGCTGGCACCATCGGCAGAAAAGGCGGGTTTCAAGCTAGCCATTTTTTCGACTGAAAGGTTGTGGCGAATTCCATCGTCCTTCGAGACGGTGATCTCGGTGGGAGCAGCGTCGGGGTGCTCGGGGTCGTAGGACACGGTCTTCACAGAAACAATCTCGGAGTCAAAAAGGCCGGCGTTTTGGGCCGCAGCTGCCTTCTTGTGCGACTCGGCGGCAAAAGCATCCTGGTCTGCTCTGGAGACTCCGTAGCGAGCGGCGACATTCTCCGAAGTGATACCCATCGGCATAATGCAATCCTGGGCATCCTTCGAGTATGAATCCTTGAGTTCAGGCCAGAGGACAGTGGGAATAGCGCGGGAACCGTAGTTGCGGGTCATGGACTCCATTCCACCACCGACACCAACGTTAATTGCGCCGGCACGGATTCCATTGGCAATAGTGGAGATAGCAGCCAAGCCGGACGAGCATTGTCTGTTGATAGTATGGAAAGAGACGGTGTTAGGGAAACCGGCATGAATCTGAGCCATACGGCCAGCCTTGGCACCGCCGAGCTCTTGGAGAACAGAACCGATGGCGACGTCGTCAATTAGGGCCGGGTCAAGGTTCGGGTTCGCCTCAAGAGTGGCGCGAAGCACGTTGGCAAGGAGCTCTTCGGGATAAGCATCCTTGAAGCCACCTTTCTTCGCTCGGGTTACAGGCGTACGGAGAGAAGAGAGAATGACAATGTCATTGGGAGACTTCTGGAGGACCTGGCGCAGGCCCCGGGGAATCGGAGAGGCCATCGTGAAGTAGATCTAGGGGTTCCCTTGCAAAAAGAATGAGGACCAGAGGATCAGAAGCTTAGAGGATTTCACGTTAGAGCACGTTAAAGCAGAAGTCGCAGCTCGTGTTCAATTCCGACAGGAAAAAAGAGAAAACTGGGGAGCGCTAGCATACTTATTGACGAAAAAGGGCCGCCATGGTAGGAAATTCTGGGGCTCGGGATCCATTGCTGGAGGACGAGCCGTTCTGGAGGTGCCACCGTATTGCCGGCAGTGAAGATCGGCTAAGCGGACAGCCGCGGGGAAAGGCGGAGGGGGAGAATCTGAGGATCTGATTACGGCTATGCCTTGCCGAAGTGTTGTACGTGCTCGAGTACATATATTCCAGGGACGGGAACCTCCGCCCCTCTCCCTCCGTATTTTTTATTCTCTTGGTGGTCAATTTTGAGTGATCTAATGCTGTTCTCGCCTGCCCAAGCAGGTACTTCCCATCGGTATACCTTACCTTATATGTTATCGACGAGGTACATACGGTTTGCTTTCCGATGGCAAATAACCAGTCGAATCCGTTCCGTCTTGTTCGGATCCGAATGCTTATGTCAGCTTCATCGGAACACCAAGTCGGAAACGACCGGACAGTGCTTGGTAGCCATAGCTCCATTTCCGGAGGTCTAGAAGTGTGCATTCCGAAATAGGTAAGCAAATCAAAGTAGGTAAATAGATTTACGATTCGACTCTGCAGGAGGGAATCAACATTCTGTGATAGTGACCAAGATTCACAACTCTTTACTGGAATTGTATATAACAGCAGCCTGTTGTGCTCCGTATCGTCCACTACATTGACGTGTAAAATAAGAAACGTAAAATAAGAAACATCGAGAAACACCGTGAGCCTAGGGTATCATAAAAATATCAACAGCGTATAATGTGACTGTAGTGACCAGGGACCTTGCGTCGACATTTCTCACAATCAGACCGGTAACCCATCGAGAATGTCAACTTCTTTGGGCTGGTTTCACCCCCTGTAATAGTACCCGGCGAAGGGTGTGATTCACGCGTGCTCGTATACATGCCACTCATTTGTCCAGAAGAAGGGGACGCCGGGCGCGACATAGTGTAGGTCATATCCGCATCGCTAGCCGAATCTTTGCTACTGATGGCCATGGCATCGCCGTCACTAACGGGGCTGGGAAGATGTTGATCACGCCACCAAGCTGTATTGCGGTCGTTATACAAGTCATCCAAAGCATCGCGACGTGTACGATATGCACCGTTTCGATGTTCCATGTTCTCAGTGGAATCGACCGCAGAGGGGCAGGCTTCATGGGCGAGGCGTGTAGTCTGTTGCTCGCTTATAGTGAGCGAGCGGTAGATGACTCTGGGTGGTATCGGGGATTGTTGTGAGCGGTCATTGCAGCTCTCGTCAACAAAATCCACACCGACATTGTTGCCGTTGTCAACGTCCATTTCCGTGCCATACCGAGCGGCTGAAAGCACTGATTGGGCCTGCTGATACTCTGCTTCCAATGAGCAGCTGCGAGGGTTGTCACCACGATGCCCATGATCATTATCGTCCTCCGAGGACTCCGCTGGGGTCAGACTCGACACGCCGACTTGTGGGGCATTCTGGTCACTTTTCAAGAACGGGAAACTGCTATTTGTTTGGGGAGAGGCACGTAGAGGTAAAGAGCGATGTTTCTGTTTAACTGTTGTGAGCACTACATCACGGTCTCCTGCGGACTTCAGCTACAGGCGTACCTTTTTTTCGTGAGTTGTGATTCCATCGGGCTCATGGTCCTCCTTCTCTCGCGGACGCTTGGGGGTATAAGTGATCATGTCTAAATCGGCAGCAGTACTGCAAGAGAGCGAGTGAGGAAGCGAGCGAAATGGAGGTGAGTTCACCCATTAAAGTATAGCAATGACAATGTGAACAGTGACTGGGGCCCCCTGTTTTTATCGAGAGATGGGAGTTCGGTACATTGGAAAATGGATTCCAAGTGCCCGAGCAGTTGCAGGAGCTATATCGAGGCGAGTTCAAACACCATTTGTTTGAGTGCCCATGTATTCACCGGTCTATGGAAGATGGTGTTGGCCAAGGATGCATCAAAACCCGGGGTAGGAACATGAAACATTGAACTTAAGCTCAGTTCAAGTTGCCAGAGCAAAGGGAAAGTCCAGAACTGGAGCGATGGAAGCCTCAGGCCACAGATCGGACAACCTTCCAATGAGATCTCACAGGTTATTTGCTTTGCTTACTAGGCACTTTAGAATTCCTCCGACAGAAAAAGAAATACCTAATACAGCACGATACACCCACATTCGAGCACCATTACAAAGCGAATACCAGTCAAACATTTAAGCTGTTTCCCAACCAACCTAAGGAACATCATCGTGAGTGAGACGCCCAGCCTGAAGTATTTAACTAAAGTGGGGATGATATCTTCCTTCAATGGTCATAGCATGCCACTGCAATGACCGCGCACATAAAGGCTTACCTATGATGTTGCCTGCTCTGATCTCTGCACGAGTATCAAGATACAGGTGGGTATCTCAGAGTATCAATGATCGATGATGTCACTCTTGTCCAGTCATGGTTGCTCGAATCATTCCTGTGAATGGAGTTTCCTCGACAGTTGAGCTCCCATCCTTCTAAGCCCAATAGATAGATCTTACTTCGCAAGCCTAGCTCAGCAATCAATGTTATCTCCGGGTAGCGGGTTCGCCCTCGTGGCTCCTGCCTCGAAAGGACTGGGATTCGCCTTTGCCCAACAGCTGCTGTCTCACACGAACCTACCCGTCATCGCAACTGCGAGAAGGCAATGTGATGAAGTCCAAGATAGCCTGTTAAAAGCAGTCAAGAGCCAATCTGATGACCCAAGAGAGCGACTGAGGGTTTTGCCAATGGACGTGACTGGTACGAAGCTCTTCACTTGGCCAAACCTCAATCTTCTTTGCTTGTCCTCCTGCTGAATACTCTATCAGATGAATCAACCATTCAAGCAATGGCCTCACATATTCGACGAGAGTATCCAGACGCTGCTCTCCGTATAGCTATCACCGTTCCTGGAATCCTACACGTCGAAAAATCACCATCGCAAATTGATGCTGCCAGCGCTCTAAATAGCTACAAGGTCAACGCTCTCGGCCCCATGCTGCTGATGAAGCACCTGGCACCCTTTTTGCCTACCAAGTCTTCGAGGCCCTTTCTGGTAGCCTCAAGGCCTCGAGAGGACGATTGCTCTTGGAAACTCCCATCACATGCCATATACGCCATGATGGCTGCGCGAGTAGGCTCAATTTCGGACAACGCAACTGGAGGCTGGTACTCGTATCGTGCCAGCAAGGCATCTGTTTTCCAAATAGCGAAAACCTTTGACTTATATCTACGCACTCGGAGCAATGACCGGGCATTAGCGGTAGCGATGCACCCGGGTACCGTCCAAACGGACTTCACGAGTGAATACTGGGATGGACGAAACATGTTACAGCCTCTCGACTCTGCTAATAGGCTGCTTCAAGTTTTGTGTACAATGAGGCCCGGCAACAATGACGGGCGAGGTCGATGTTGGGATTGGAAAGGAGAGGAGGTTCTCCCATGAATGAGGACGAGGGACGAGTATCAATAAGGGATTCAAAGGCAAACGAGCGCTCACTAGCACATTGATATAAAGAACACTTTTGGAGGGAAAAGTCAATCTGCAACTCTGGAACCCCTAACTTAGAGTTCGAAACATCGATCTTTTCATGGATTATTAGACTATCGCTCACCGAAAAGTATCCACTGGGTCAGAGATAACCATGCGGGATTGGCCACTTTTTACTGCATGCGGGAGAAGCGTTCTTCCCTTCTTATCCGGCAAAACGTTTACACGCTAGCAATTCCCCCAAAAATCCCCAAAACACTACTCCGGCCCCAGTAAATGCGCGCACCACACCTTTGATCCTCCCCTTCTGTTCTCCTGGACACACCTCTCAATCATTTCTCAACAGCAAAAAATAGTTCTCCCCTCCTCTTGACCCACTACTTAAATTCTACTCGCTAGCATCATCAGTACTCTGGTTCATTCGTCGACCACCAATCTTCAGCCCACTCTGGAGGAAGCTTATTGCCTTACCCCTGGTTCAGTGGGTTGTCAGTTGCATGGGGACTGTGGAGGATATGCAGCCGTTAAACTATCTCCAGGTCCACACGGAACCTGCCGTCGTGGGCCGCTTGGTAGATTTCGAGTATGGGTAATTTCAAAGCATCTGTATTTGTGTGTCTGTGACCGAGCAGTCTCCCAGCTCAGTCCGTGGCTTGCAGACCTGCCTTGTGGTATGGCCCTGACCAGGTGACTGTCAGCAGTGCTGAACGCTGACTCTCCGCTTATGTGACCCAAATAGTCTGACACATCCGACTTGATCTACCAGTGATAGTCTATACAAACTGGTTGCCCCAAAAGATCGAGGAAGAGGCTGTTCGGTAGCTCCGGAAAAATCTATACGAATCTGCTTCGGCATGTTTCATAGATTCGCAATGATTGGACTGATGGAGCATGGACTGCACCTTGCAGCTCAATACTGAAGCCCTGCAACACCTTTGAAATTGAGCCAGGTCGCTTGCATCGAAGGGGAGCATGATTTCTCCCGGTAAACAAAGTCTTAGGATGCGTACTGGTAGAGTGAGTTATATTGTCATAAGGCAACCTTGATAGCTTCCAGACCAGGCAATCAACACTACACCGACAGTTGGCTGGTCGAAGTCATGTGGGGTGAGGTCGGTCCATCATGATCTAGATTGAGATATCGACTCTCTATGCAACGGTAAATCAGGATGAGTTCTTCTGCCCGATGCAGAATTATGGTATCTCGAAGACCAGCTGGCTGATTCCCTGCTGGGATGATTACCTGCGGCACGTGTGTGGCCTTGATCCATTATCATTGGCAGCAACCGGGACGACGCTCCTGCTGTACCACATCTGCAGGAGAGACTGACAACGAGGCGGTCGATCTGTCAGTGCCTCAAATTCGGCACGTTTCAGTCTAGCGGTGAGAAAACACCATGCGCATCGGCAACCAGCTATGGAACGCAGCACTAAACTGCTGCCGGGGAGGGCTGGGTCGCGATTGCCTCGGATCTGTGCGAGATCGACCTCTCTGGTGTCACCACTGGCAGGTGAAGTTCAGCTTTGCGCATACCTACTGAGCTGACCGCAACACGGAGGACGTCACCATCTCACCTGGCTGTAGTGCATTTGGCCGCAGGTCGGAGCGTATCCTAACTCATCAACTTCAGGTCCGTCCGGGATAGGTGTGATATCTGCGCGGAGCCTCTACGGAGTCCGGACTGTGGACTGTGGACTGGACTCTGGACTCTGGACTCTCATTATGTACATACATGACTGTAATGATGATGGTGGTGATACAACAGTCAACAGAAGAGTGGAGGGAAGAGTGTGGTATTGTTACACGGACAATACAGTCAATACGGTTTGGTACCTCTCCTGCCATACAACCTTAATCGAGGCTCCTAATTTTTCATTTGTGTGAATCAGTCCGATCGCGGGGCCCACTCGGTGCAATCCCCGTCTTGTTCCTCCATCCATCTTCTTCTTCTTTCTAAACTTGAACTCCGCTTGCCAATCTGCAATTTGATTCTGTTTTTTTCTTCCCTCCTTCTCCCCCTCCCCATCTCGTCAATCACTACTTCTCATCTTCTCGCTACCTTGGCCGGCTTCTAGCCTCTTTTCTTTTTTAATCTCAATCAATTCAAAAGAACGGGAGAGCTTAAAGTCTACTCCCACTTGTTCATTCATTGTTCATTACCCCTCCTCGGGTATACCACAAAGAGCTACACCCATATTTTTCCCCAGCACATTCTGCGTGTCTCCCTTCACCACAA
Source organism: Aspergillus aculeatus ATCC 16872 (assembly GCF_001890905.1). Classification (NCBI taxonomy): domain Eukaryota; kingdom Fungi; phylum Ascomycota; class Eurotiomycetes; order Eurotiales; family Aspergillaceae; genus Aspergillus; species Aspergillus aculeatus. Next base: position 3,592,125 of record NW_017962976.1, read on the forward strand.
TGCCTTTGATCAGCACCACCGAAGTCAGCGAGGACACTCGTGGTGAGTATACAATGGCATAAGCGCGGCCGAGATCGTTCTCTGCTAACCATTGCGTCCTCGTAGTTTTGGGATATGATCCCCTTCTCTCCCCCCAGTTTCTGCAGACCGAGATCCCTGCTGTGAGTCATACTACTTCCGCACCACTTCCGCACCACTTCCTCGGCCATTGTGAGCCGCCGTGGGGCCACATCATAAAACCAGACTACCTTTCGCTCTCCATCAACCTGCTAAACCTCTTGAATGATATAAACCTGACTATTGTCCTAGCCTGCGCGCGCATTAGAGGCCGTCCGTGCCGGCCGCAACCAGGCAATTGAGATCATCGAGCAGCGCGATGACCGCCTGCTCGTGGTTGTTGGTCCCTGCTCCATTCATGACCCTGAGACGGCTTTAGAGTATGCCCGTCGCCTCAAGGAGCTGTCTGAGAAGCTCTCCGGCGACCTCTGTGTCATCATGCGTGCTTACCTGGAGAAGCCTCGCACCACTGTCGGTTGGAAAGGGTTGATCAACGATCCGGATATTGACGAGACCTACAACATCAACAAGGGTCTTCGTGTCTCCCGCCGTCTTTACGCAGACCTGACTGGCATGGGCTTGCCTATTGCCAGCGAGATGCTGGACACCATCTCCCCCCAGTACCTTGCGGATCTCATCTCTCTCGGTGCCATCGGCGCCCGTACCACCGAGTCCCAGCTGCACCGTGAGCTCGCCTCTGGTCTCAGTTTCCCCATTGGCTACAAGAACGGCACCGACGGCAACCTGACCGTGGCCATTGACGCCATTGGCGCTGCCGCCCACCCCCACCGCTTCTTGGGTGTCACCAAGCAGGGTCTGGCTGCCATCACAAAGACCTCTGGTAACGAACACGGTTTCGTTATCCTCCGTGGAGGCAACAAGGGTACCAACTACGACCGTGAAAGCATTAAGGCTGCCCGTGAGGCCCTCCATGGCAAGAAGCAGCGCGAGGTCGTCATGGTCGACTGCTCTCACGGTAATTCCAACAAGAACCACCGCAACCAGCCCTTGGTCGCAAAGGAAGTTGGTGACCAGCTCCGTGAGGGCCAGGATGCTATCATCGGTGTTATGATCGAGTCCAATATCAACGAGGGTAACCAGAAGGTCCCTCCCGAGGGTCCCTCCGGCCTGCGCAAGGGTGTCAGTATCACGGACGCTTGCATCGACTGGGAGACCACGGTCACTGTCTTGGAAGACTTGGCAGATGCAGTTCGTGCCAGACGTGCCGCCAAGGCTAAGATTGCTGCTGAATAAGCTATCACGACTGTTTCGACATTTAAGGCGTGACGGTTTCCCTTCTGTTTATTCGAGACGGTCTGATTTATATACCATAGCCAGGGCGCTATGATTTTCCCTGCCTTTAATCTGGTGACGATAATGATTCTCTTCGTTTTATTTTCTTTCCACTTATTTGTCCACATATTGGGTGTTGTGTGCTCGCGTCAGTGGCCCTTGGTAGCTTGGTTTCAGGGTCTTGATTCATGGTAGTATCAAAAGTTTGGCATGATTATCTTACGCCCTCTGCAATTGGTTCGGGTTTACATCCAATTATCCCAAGTTTCGCACGCAATTTGAAACGTACAGTTGAATCATTGAAATCTTCATATTTCACACAGCAGCTCGGCGGATGCTATTGTCGAATTAGCTTAGCATCTGCAAATAAGTAGCTAATGTAGTAAGATCATCAAGAGAGAGAGAAAAAAGAAAATAATAGAAATATATGTATATGTACATCGATATGGCGAAACCGCACTTGAGACTTGCGCAGGTCTCGCAAATAGAACAACAGCACATAAATTGGTACATCTCGGCGAAGCGCGCACACACATTCACACACCCAGAAAAGAGAAAAAGCAGGATACGCCACAACCCCAAATGTGGTAGAAGAGAGGAAGGAAGAAGACGACAAAATGCCATGCGAAACATGAAACAGAGGTCTTTGGGGGGGGGGGGGAGAAGATGCTGCGAGCAGACAGTATGAGAAAGCTTTGCTCTCTCCCCGCGAGCCATATAAGTTTCCCTGTATTTTCCTTGATTTCCAGACGTTCGGTCGTCCTTTCACCGTCCAGTGAGCCAGCTCTTCCAGCTTTGCGTCGTCTGCTTAGCAGCATCCTCGGCATTGGCCGCCAGGGTGTCCAGCTGGCCCTGCTGTGCGGGAGCGACAATCTCTCCGGACGCCTTCGCGGCATTGATGGCTTCGAGGACGCGAGGCTTGTCCTCCGCGACAAGGCTCTCGGGGATGGGGTTGGGGTTTGCCTCGGCGGGGGTCTCGTCCGCCTTCAAGCCCCCAAATAAGTACTGCTTCGCCTTGTTCCAAGGGCGCTGCTGCCGCTCTTCATCCTTCTTTCGTTGGTAGATCTCAGCAATCTTCTCGTTCTTCAGCAATTCCAGCTGTTCCGACGTGGCGGTTCCGTTAACATAGGCCACCTTCGCGTCCTGCAGGGTCTGTAGCTCCTTCTCAATCCACAGTGTTCGCTGACGGCGGTTGTATAAAGAGAGAGACACAATGGAATAGACGGTGAGGGCTCCGCAAACGCCTATTTCGCTCTGTAGTCAGTCGCTGGTTGAGTTTTATAGGTATTCGTCGTCTATCACGAAGTGGGAGAGGCCAGGGAGAGAGGAGGGGGGGGGGGGGTGGCGCAGAGGGAACAGCTCCCCCGCAGCGAGCTTGGTACTGTTTCCAAACTTTTTCTCAAGTGCATGCTCGAGGAGGGAAGGCAGTTTGACATACCCGACGCAGCAATAAGAGTATAAACCATGGTCTTGTGGGCCTTGTTAGCGAATCGACGGCCAAAGTCGATCATCTGATCCACGCGCGACGTCGACTGGGCTAACCGGGCAGCACGGGCTTGTGCTCGCAATCGCTCGACCTTCTCCTTAGGAGTCTCGGGTTTGCCTCCGGGCTGTCCACCCTGTTGCTGTTGAGCTGCATTGGCCATGAAGCCGGGGAGCTTGTACGGAGCTGCGGAACCAGGCTTCGAGTGGGCGTAAGGCCCTGTGGCCGTGAAACGGGTCGCATCGGCGGCGGATCGAGACATTATGCCAGTCGTCGATGTGCCGATCAGGATTGATGAAAATACAAGCGAATTGAGGAGGTGTACTGAGGGTAGGAGGGAAGGAGGCGGCCGGATGGAGCGTGGGGATAATGGATGGATGGATGATGGTATGACCTCAAGCCGGACTCGGTCGTTCGAGAATTGGTGGTGTGGGGAGGGAGGAGGAGAAGGAGGAGGCAATCGAGCGAAACAAATAAATGTTCAATATCAATAGGCTAAATCCAACATAAAGGTTCCTCTCCAGTAACCTAAAGCCCTGAAGACAGATGGAGAGCGGAGCGTGGAAAGAAACGGAGGTTTCGTTGGGGTCGGGGAAATTTTCAGCGGAGGAAATGAAGAGGTCGATTGCATTGAACAAGAAGAGAAGAGCAACACTAAGAAAAGAGAGCCTGCGAGCCCCCCATCGGCCACCACTTCGGCTCAACTCTAAGTTCATTCTTCAAATCTACAGCAACGACAACAGCCATCCATGTTCTTCATTTAGTATATCTATAGTATATTGATATTCTCCCAGGAAACTTCAAATCGCCTTAATACCCACCACTACCTACTTAATTCGGCTGCGAAATAAATACCTCCTCCCCCTTCCGAAACAATGGACTACAACTCAGCCGATCTGACATCAGTTCTGCGAACCCTTTCTGCGCTATCCAACCAACAATCCCCAGCTTCATCTTCTAACATTGTCCCGCCCACTGATTCTCAAGCACATCATCCCGATGACCCCGAAGATAATGATCCATACGAACCATCAGAAACCCTCCCCTCGGTTCCCGTGACGCGCCAGCAGCAAGCGCAGCAGCAGAAGGCTTTGCCCTCTCCAATTCCCAGTTATACCCACCCTCCGCGAGCCCAGACAACTCAAAATGGCACAACGGGTGATTCTTCATCCATAACCACTTGGAATGCCGCTCTCCGCCACGTCATGCGCACAGTGTCCCAGAATGAGAACCTCCAAAGCCGCATCCGATGGTTAATCCGCCGCCAGCACGACCACGAAAAACAGTGGTGGCAGGGTCGGGAAGCTTTGGTGAAGAAGCAGCAAGCGCGAACGGAGAAAAAAAAGGAGCTCGATGCTGTGCTGTGAGTGGAATCCAACATTCGCTAGGAAAGCCATGTCGTTCTATGTTCCGTGGTCGATGCAGTTTGCCTCGGTCCAGAAACAAAAAGAAAATAAAGAGCGGGTCAGGTACTATCTGGAGATTGTTTCTCTCTGACTCTCGACCAACTAGACGCTCTGTCGGTGCGCCAGTTGACAATAACAAATCAATCTCGGTACGTACTGCGATGGTGGCGTTGTCGTGATGGCTTGAAGACAAAAAGACACGAAGCAGATACGCAAGCAGAACTGGGTTTTATCTAATTGGACTAATGCGCCTTCGTGGCACTTGACTGACAGACAGCCGAGGAAGATCAAGCCGAGCTGACAAACTACGATGCGAAGGTCTACAGAGCTTCGAGGCAGATGGCCGATGCCATGATTGCGGAGCTGCGTGGATTAGGGATTCCATTCTTCAATATCCGAAAAGACCTGGTGCTGACCGCTGATGCCAAGTCCGAGACTGTAGTGAATCCGTTTGGCGGCCTGAAAGAGACACTCATTACCAGGCAAGATTTGTTGCAGTTGCAGCGGCGGATTCTGGAGTTGTTATTGGATCTTTGTGGGGAGCAGTAATTCATCTGCCTCCCAGAAAAATACGTGCAGATGCTGTAATCAATTGTGGCCTTTTGTCATGTGTGGGTGCACGTGTTACTGTCACAATTCGCGGTCTGTTGTAGCCACTTTTCGTACAGCGAGGCCTCTCTGTATCTTGAGTTGAGAAAAACAGTCTCTGAAAATCAGGACAAGCCAAGGCGTTGTATATGTCGCGAGGGGGCCGTGAGGCATCACACAGTTCTTGCACCGCCAACTATGATTATGTACATCAAAGTGTATGAAACAAAATCCTCAACCATCTATCTTGTTGGCCGCTTGGTATTCAAAGATGCTCCGCATGATTATTAATCCCTTATATGCAATGGAAACGAACCCTAGATTAGAAATACAGCCCTGATGATGGCATGGGCAGTGAATCACCCAAAGCAAGGAGCAGGTAATAAGGCAACCAACCGTTCAATTGCCCACATTCTAAAATGCAACAGACACAACGGCGCCCGAGGAGAGTAGAAAACACCTTGAATGCAAAGAAGGTTGGCATAAGGCCGGGTGATTGTTGGAATGAGAAATTCATAATGCATACCGCAGGCACCTTCGCTCACCAGACCAGGTCCCCTCTGAAGACTACTCTGGTTTTCTCTCCGCGACAGCCACGGCTACAGCGACTGCAGCTCCAGCAATGGCACTATCTGGGGCAGGATCAAGGCGGATGTAAGGTTCTGCCGACGAAATGGAAGGCAATTGCAAAGTGCGCGTCTCCTTGACAAGCTCGTTCAGATAGAGTTGACAACGATCTCTGAATCCAGGATACTTGTTGATGACACTACCATCGCAGGCGATCGACAAACTTAGTGGGCTACCTTCACTCTCAACCACAGTCACCTCCTGCGTCTCTTTGAGGGTTGCAGTGGCGGGAGTGCTGAGTTCCGGGTACTCTGCCTCATTACGCAAGCACCATATGCTATGGATTGCTGTCGCTAGATATCCTGCGGCTCGGTTCGAGACAATCTGGCAGACACGCTGGAGAAATCTCATGTCCTCCACCGACGGAGGTGTGGTAAACGTATGTTCCTTCTGCAAGATGTTTGTCGATGAGGCTAAGCTAGTTGATGTATCAGCTTCTATGCAAGCAATGATACTAGTGTCAAACGAGTAAGCGTCGCGCATCGAGTGAGGAAGATTGCCGCCAAACAGCTGCGCTGTCTCCACTGCTTCGACGATAATAAGCCGAATGATTTCGCCGAGGTAGCGGCCAGTGATCATATACTCCAGAGGCTGATAGTCAGGTCGAAGATGGGTGCTGTTCAGGACCTCGTCCCACCGGGACATAGGTAATATTCCGCCACCAAACATACTCATCTCGCTGTTGATGATAACGTGTTTCGCGTAATCAAACCAACCCGGAGGTCTGGTGCCGAACTTGGTCAATCCGATCTGGTGCACAGGAAAATGAATCGCCACATTCGTTCCGGTCCCCAAAATGAGGGACATGCGAGTCGCCGGATCCACATATGCGTGAGACAGCAGGGTTGCGGAGCTGTCATTCACGATAGCATCCACTTCAATGTTCAGGCCACGCGCTCTGCAGGATTGGAAAATTAAATTGCCGAGCTCCTGCCCAACGGTGCCATTAGAGCAATGAAACCCCTTGCCCATATGTATTACCAAACCGCTGCTGATGGATGTTTGTTCAATCGGAAACGACCAGGACAAGCCCATGGAAAGTGGGGTATCCCCCCGGCCATGATTTGAGCGTACTTCTTGTAACATGGCGTCGATCTTTGTTGCCATCCAGTCGAAGAACAGCGTCCCTTCCAGCAACTTGACTTCATTATCAATTGACGAAGAAGACACATGGAGGATGCGCATGACCCCGTGACCACGTAATTCCACCAAGGCTACACGAAGTGTGGAGCCTCCCACATCCAGCGCCAGGTACGTTCCCTTCTCTGCTCCTGAAGGTAGAGCATGGTTATAGGAAGGCAGCATGCATACTGGGCTGGCTTGAAGACAGGACTTAAACTGCGCGCGAATCTTGTCTGACATTGTGATCATGTTTTGCACAGACAAAGGTGCCGAGAGCAGACGATCGATCTCATTCGCAAAATCATCTAGCGTCCGGCGTCCCCAACAAGCTCTCTGAAAAGCTTTCCGCCGCTTGCGGGAGGAGTCGCGGAAGAGAGATGGGAACAGAAGCATTGCCTCCAGGGCTGCAACAATGTTGGTGAAGAGTTCTTGCATCCTGTGCAGGACCTTGACTAAGGGAGCTGGCATAGTGCGGGTGTTGGCGTCTACCTTTAAGAGTCTGGGCAGTAGCGACGAGTAGCTGTCCAGCTTAAGGTAGGGGAAGATGAGAAGATGGGGCCGTGATCAACTTTGGCTGCTCCTTATACACCGCAACAACCACCGGAAATAAGCAGTAGTGAGTACGGATAAACGCCACTTAAGTAGACAATCAAACGAAAGTACACTCGACCGGGCCAATGCGGTAAGAATCCCCAAAAGTTCTCTTCACCAGTGGAGCAGACCAGATGTATGAGATCGAGGGTGACACCGCCACGGCAAGTCACAAATCCTTGCGCAGCTTGCAGTGGACACGGTCCGTGAACCACGAGTCAAAGGACGGAGAAGACGGTAATATATCGGTGTCGTAGTGATATATCAGTGACGGAAGACCACGGTCAAGCCTGTTGCCTGATTACTGTCTTCCACTTTTCTCTTTTTTATTCTCCTTCTGAGAAAAGTAGGGGAGGAGAAGAGCAAGGTGTATTTCGGATGCTGGTGCCCTCCTCTTCCTCCTGTGAGTGGAGGAAATTGAGCCAAAGTCAAACGAGTTGCAAGGGGGAGGGGGGCGGGGAGGGAAATTTAGTGATGGATGGGCAGATGGATGGACGGAAGAGGGGTGAGAGAAAGGATAGTTGAAGGTGGACGAGAGTATTGATGTAGCGTGATTGGGGAGGGGGAGGATAGGAGGTGGTAGTCGTTGTTTGCTGATGTGGAGTGATATTCAGTTGCTAATCAGTTGCGGGATGGTGAGTAAGTTAAAGAAGGGAGGTGAAGGTGAAGGTGTAGGTGAATGTGGTTGGATGGATAGTCGTGGTTGTCGTGGTTTTCGTTGTGGTAGCAGCAGCAGCAGCAGCAGCAGCAGCAACAGCAGCAGTCGTAGTCGTAGTCGTAGTCGTAGTCGTAATTATTGTAGTTGTAGTAGTATCAGTAGCAGTAAAGTTAGTAGTAACTTAGTTGTAGTAGTAGTAGTAGTCGTAGTAGTAGTAGTCGTAGTAGTAGTAGTCGTAGTAGGACCGATTGATTATTCTAAGTGGCAGCGGTCAAGGTGTGGTTTCGCAATGGTAATCCGAGTTGTACCGGCACTTCTACTCTCTTAAGGTATGCGAAATCAACGCCGCGCGTGTTATCATTCCTCAAAGTACGAGGTACGCAATGCCCAAGACAGGGTAGGATGAGGGGGAGGGAGGAAGAAACGAGATTGACAGCTTAGAGACAGACAGATAAACAGGGGAGGAAGGAGAGAGGGAGGGACATATTGAACTGCGATTTTAGTATGTGTTATTTATTGATCAGGGGAAAAAGTGACTTGAAATTGTGTTGTGAGAGAGAGAGCTATTGCTTGTTTGCGTACTTGGGTGAAAAGTGGAAACGCAGAAGGAATGGAAGGGCAAGTGCTGTTGGTATGGTCTGGTCTGGTATTGTAGGTATGGTCCGGTATTTACCACTTTTCTTTTCTCCCTAACTTGAGTCCCTGGTGGAGACAACAAATTGCTACCTTGCCGTTAGACTAGATTATAATTTGGTGACTGACAGGTTAAGGTAGTATATTATTAGTCTCACAATGAGTAGCTCAGGCTTGGCCCATGTTATACATATCCTGAGCTACTGCTCTTGGTAGTTGAATGTCTATAGGGGTTTGCAAACCTTTTTTGTCTTGTCTCAAAGGTGACCAGATAGTGTGCTGTGATTTTCTTCGTGGGATTAAATAAAGGACAAACTGACAGACAGGCGTCTCGACTAACCTTTATGGATTTACATAAATGTGTTTTATTTACTGTGTAAGTACTCCGAGAAGCTATATGTACTGTCCGGAGTACTGTGCAGTTCCATTCATGTGTGGATCAGTGGATACAAAGGCGCAATCGAACTCGATCATCAGCAGTGTGACAGTGTTGCATTGGATGAAGTGGATTGATTACTACTGATCGCTCATAGATACGTGTTTGAAAACTGTTTTGGTATCTCCAATACCAGTGACCTGTCCCTCTTGGTTGGGGAATAAATCGATGGACAATCGAAGGGTGAGGATTATGATGACACACGATCTGATGTCCTCCACATACTCACATTCTCCGATGGATTCTCAACGGTGGCACTTTACAGGTATGGAGGTCGCAATGTGGCTGCTGCGACGATTTCGGCAGGCCGAAACCCTGGCTCGGGAGTCGACAGATTATGATGATGACAATGTCGTGGGTATTGTTGAGGATGTTGAGTTACAACAGAGACCATTGGCCAATCCATCCTTTCTGGGTGTTCGTTCTTCTTCCGCTTCATTTCGAGATTTTGCCCTTCAGTGGTATGTGACACTTTTAGTCAGAACTCAGGACAAGTACTGTACTCCGTACAATAAGACCACTGGCGGGTGCAACGGTGGTAGTCGGGCTAATCATCCCGTCGTGTAGTGTTACACTGGCTACGGGGTAGGGATCCCTCGGTTTCCCTTTCCCCCCTCCACCCCCGGTGGGCCATCCATCCATCCACACTCCCTCCCTCTCTCCCTCCCTCCCTCCTCCTCCTTTCCTCCCAATCATCATCCCTACTACCTGGTATTGGATCAGTTATCTGTTATCAGCTAGTATCTCTTTGCATGATCCTTTCCAATTTCATCGACCCTTCTCCGGGCCCTCCTCTCTTAAGTCTCCGTTGAACAGCCTCAATCTCGTTCCTCTCTCTTGGGAAAGTTCTGGTTTCAACATACACCTCCCCAGTTACCTCCAATCCCATCTCCACCGCCAAATTCGAACTTTGCTTTGGTTTCACTTTCCTCCTGCATTTTCCTCCTGCATTCCAGATAGCCTGCCAAGACACCGAGACACGTACTGCCAAGGTTGAGCCCTGCTAGAGTGTACTGGAAGTCTTGAACGACTCTCATTGTGCTTGGGATGAATCGAATGCAGCTCAATAGTAGCAAGGGCGGGAAGTTCTGGTTCAGATGCAGCTGACTCTCATCATTGCTGGTGTCAGACCACGTCTGCTGGCCGATGCTCAAGTGCTCGTCTTTACCAACGCAATGCTGACACTACATAGTAGGCAAGCGTCCTCGTATCCCTGCTGTAACTTAGACATCAACCTCAACATGCCAAACCGGGGCTTCGTTCACACTATTCACTCAGACCAAGACAAAAATGTGCCTGCCCATCAGTGAGTTTCATGGTAGTCAAGCAGGCACGGATGAAAATAAGTTTCGACGACTAAAACGTGTCGTTATCCCGAGTGTTGCTTCCCAATCATGCCATCAGATATTGCAGCAAAACGCAATCTCCAGGTTCATGCTGGGCAAGCAAACGTAACCATTAGAGATTGTGCTGCCCTCGTATACCCATGAAGATGTAACCATACTTTTCCATGCTTCTGAGCATATCGCTTCATCCACGATCTAGGCCCCTACAAGGCGTCCGATTTATGGCGTCAAGCAAGCAGCCTCTGGATCAACAGAAACCTCTCGTGCAGTATCTGCATAAGACGAGAGAAGCAGTATTCGGCCATCGCGGGAATGGAAAAACAGGTTTGTTGCTTGATCGGTGGCCATGAGTCACATACATCGTCGGCGACGTGAGCGTAGGATTGTCTTTGATTAGTGCTTAAAGCCTTCTGGCGGTTGACAGCCATCTTTTGTCAAGGTCTGTCTCCTCTCAACTAGTTCTGTATGTAGCGTATTAAGGTATCTGAGAACGTCGACTGCAGTAACACGGGCGGCTTGCACAGGTATCTGCTCAGCTTAGGCTTTGAGATTTCTAGAGGATAAGGATATATCATATCCAATTCAGGAAGGCGACCATGGTTCTGCGCATATTGATGCCCAAGGCTTTTATATGAACGTGTTCACTTCTGCCCAAGTGGCTGCTATATATCCGCATGTAAGTGTACAGGTTACCACGAAGAAACTTCTCCTGAATGGGGACTTTGCCTTCCAACATATGACCAGGAGGATTGAATTCATGAAGAACTGGTACAGATTCCGTTGCAACTTTCCTCAGCCTCATCCCCTAATCCTCATCGTCGTTTCACCGCATGCCGGACTGACTGATGTGAGCAGGGATGGACAGTCGAATTGCGGATGAATCTGGGATTGCCAGGTGCTTGGCCAGCTTCTCCAGACTAGCCTTCCATCGTTCATAGTGTACCATAACCTCCGGATGAAGCGAGGTACTTTGTACATGATCATGTATCTCGACAACGGAAAGACGGAAGTCAAGGCTGCAATTGTGGCAGTAGTTAGGTTTTTCTCACTCGAACAATTGAAAGGAACCTGGTACTTACTCAGCAATGCCGCCTTCATCCCGAGCAAATCTCATTTGCATCGGCAGTTTCCTCCTTGAGCTCTCAATCAGACTTATTTGAGCTGGGTTCATAGTGGCATTGAATTCATCACAGACCGTCATATTCTCCCCAGGCGAGAAGCCTGACGAACCATTTGTGCAGCATTTTTGGTCATTTGACCATCGCGGCTCTGGCTTGAGCTCGGGTTGCTCAGAAGTCTGTAACTTTGAGCGGATGACAAGCTTGCAGGGGACTCGCGGCAGGGTACTGGAGACCGAGTGAGAGCAAGCCCTGGTTTGTGTATGGCGCCCTTCGGTCAACGTCATGTCTTTGTTTAGCTGCTGGGTTTCAAAGATAAGAGCTGGCCAACTGAACGAATGGTCGTGGCTGTTCTGAGATTCACTATCACCTGCTCTGTTTTCAAACTACTGCCGCTGACACCCTTTCTTTGAGTTCAAGCAAGCTTGATGACTGGTCCATGGCGAAATATCCCTATTTTCCCTCGCGTGTTATTGACTCCACTCAGGAGAAGACTTCCAGTATTGGGACTCTGAGTCCAACTGCACCGGGAAATGGAGGGGAAGAGGACGAGGGGATCTCACGCATGGATTGGATTTATACATCTTGCATCTCGCCCTGTCGAATGGCTGAATGTTATTTCAGGTTCATCTCTGAAGGCACAAATCTCTGCACTGAGGCAATCTTCCCTTTCTGACCTCCAAAATGAGACTCTGTAATTTTCTTAGCAAAGGGTTCCTAATCGGCATTTTCGTGGGGGTACTTAGCTCGTGCCCGACACTTTTGGCTGACTGCTCGCTCGAGTCTACTCCGGCTCCTTCTTTGCTTTCAACCTTGACAGATGCTATCCACGAACCCGGAGTGGATGGCCGGGTCTCAGATCTCGCTCGTGCCATACAAGCAAGGCTTGCAGGAAGTATCGCTCCTCCGATTACTGGAAACGGCTCCCTACCCCTGGTCTGGAAGATAATCGAGAAGATCTTCGCCAAGGGTCGGCAATTCACTCTTGTCGATCTCGCACTCAAGATTGTCACTTCAGAACTTTTGTCACAGGACATACTCATGGGACTCAATCAGTATCAGACCTCTCGACTAAACTTGCTTCACAACAGAAATCCAGTGCTAGCACATCAACCGCTATATCTCAGGAAAGCTGCTCAAGATGTGCCCTATAGTGTCGCAGAGGAGACTCTCCGGGCCGCTATTTACATACGAGACGATCTGACCAGGAGAAAAGGTGAACTCAAACCCGTTCTACTTGTTCCTGGCTCGGCCATTCCTGCCGGATCAATGTTCCAGTCCAACCTTGCAAAACTACAAAAGGCTATACCAGAAGTAAGCATGGCCTGGGTTAATATCCCTTCCGCTTCTCTAGGGGACGTCCAAGTCAACTCGGAATATATTGCATATGCAATCAATTACATCTCCGCCCTCTCGGAAAGTAATCTGACGGTCATAGCATGGTCTCAAGGAGGTCTCAATACCCAATGGGCATTCAAGTATTGGCCGTCCACTCGCGCCGTAGTCACGGATTTGATTGCGATCAGTCCCGACTTTCATGGGACTGTGGAGACAACACTTGTTTGCCCTATCCTCTCGAACGTTGTCTGCACTCCTGCCATTTGGCAACAAGCGTGGCATGCAGGCTTTGTTCGAGCGTTGAGACGCGTCGGAGGCGATTCGGCCTATGTGCCCACGACGACTGTCTATTCCTCATATGATCAGATTGTGCAACCGATGAGTGGAAAACAAGCTTCTGGGATTCTTCAAGGTTCCCCGGCAGCAGATGTGTCCAACAACCATTTGCAGACTATTTGCCGGAATTGGCCCGGCGGGGGTCTCTATACCCATGAAGGGGTTCTCTATAGTTCTTTGGCATGGGCGCTTATCGCAGATGCGCTTCAGCATGATGGCCTGGGAGATCCATCCCGACTCAACCTCACGAATGTGTGCGGGCAATGGCTCCCACCTCAGCTAGGCGTGGAGGATGTGAAGCGCACAGAGGGATTGCTGCTGATAGCCGTGGCCGAAGTTCTCAAATACAAGCCGAAAATCTTTCATGAGCCTGAGGTTGCGGACTATGCTTGGTGAAGGGTCGGTCGTGCGCCACAACTAGTGGGCCTCTCGATGACCATTTTATCCTTTGAGCATGAAAGATTTGAAAGATTGATATCAAATTGTGAAAGGGGTGATATTGATAAGGCTTCTACTGTGCCTTTTATCTTAGCGCAATCTGTGCCAATTCTAATGTCAGACGGTGCGCCAAGGGGCAAGTGGGACAGCAAAAGGATTCGTACTAGTTATGCCTCTACAGGTTCCACTCTTCACAGGAATGAGACCGTGAAGTAGCCTAGTAGGGTCCAGCCCACGTCGTTATGTTCGTCTAGGCTCCAGCCCTCATCTCTCTGTGAATCAGAAATTATATGGACTGTACAGGGATATGTATGTATATGCGCTGCAAAAGACTGCGGAACATTTTGTCTTGGTGACTGGCTAGATTATTGTGAGAGCAGCCGGTCCGCAAAGGCACTTGAACCATCTCCGATCTCGGCGGATCAGCGTCTCTTCTTCAGTTCCGCCAAGTTTGGGGCATAGATCAGCCCTCAATGGTCAAAGTAGACGAACTCAAGTGTCATTTGCTTGCCCGAATTGAGCGAGAACCACAGGTTCACAACTAATTGACTCGAAGCTACTGTATGTGTTAAGTACCTTCGTGTTCTTCTCTGAAATCAGATTTTGGCAATTTAACCATCATTGTGCCAAGACCTTTGAAACGTCACGAATGGACAGCCACCACCACGAATGGATTCAATAACCATACCACGTCTTTGGTCACTCAGTACGTACCGAGTACGAATACAGGGACATGTAACCGATGTCCGATGCCCGATGTCCGATCTCAGCAAAGAAGATATCGCCGTACGGGTGACAACTCTTAACCACGTATATGGAGAAGTAGTAAATCGATTCTATTTGCCCTTCCATAGTAGTATGAGGACTACTCATACGTACAGTAACTTACAGTCTATAATGAATTCAGTTGCTGGTTGTAAATAAGTGCCCCAGTCCGTTTCGTTCCATTGTTCCATTCCGCACCGGAGGTGACAGTCGACGAATCTGGATGGATTGTGGTGCCTCAGCTCCACTTTCCGAAACGCCGCCAAGAGTGTCCGCCTCGCTTAATCGTCAGCGTCCTTCTCAGCCATTACGTTGTCACTGACCTTTCCTGGGCAAGCTTGATGGAGTGTTTTCCAGACTTTGCGGGCTTCTAGCCTATTGCAAGGAAGCGTTGTCCCCGACCACACCCCGTTTCCCTTTCTAGAGTGGTTTTCACACTCTCCTGCTGGCGGACACACTGCTGCTACGTACTACTCCTGTTGCCGTACTCCGTACGGGGGCGAGTACGTACTCCAGTACGAGTAAATGAGTAGTTCCTCATTATGCAAACTCCAAAGATGGAACTGTTTCTTTTCCTTGCCCTCCCCGCTCGGCAGCGTCTCCGATGATCACCCTCGACCGATGGCTCTGAGATCGAGTGACGACCGTGCTGGTTGATTTGATCGTTTCCTCTCCGTCTGCCGCGTGTTTCTCTCTCTTTTTTTTCTCTCTCCCTCTCTCTTCTTGGCCTTTTATTCTCGAGTTCATTAGTCGTTGCTTGTTGGTTGTATGTCGCCTTTGGAGGGGATCATTCCTCTCCCAGTCACTCCTTCAAAATGTTATTCCTCTGGTTCTTGTCATTATTTGCTCTCCGAGGTGTGGTCGCGAAAGCCGAGACTGATAGTGATTTGATGTCCTTCGTCACGGTAAGTGATGGGCAGAAGTGCTAACATCGACCATCGTCTGTCATTAACTGACTAACTAACAATCAATCAGCTGCCGGAGGTCAGAGCATTAAAATTCGATATTGCCTACTACGATCGCCCGGCTATCAGTCCGGGGTATTGGTTCGTTGCGCCATATGGCGTGATTGATCCAGAAGCACCCACGAAGCAATGGAAACCTTGCCAAGTTGGACCCTATATTTATGACGCAGATGGTGTAAGTGCTCATCTTCATGCTTCTTTCTTCCCTTCTTTTCCATCGCTCCTTGAATCTGTCTCTCTGCTGTATCATTTCTCTGTGACCTGTTACGACAAGGCGGAACGCTCGTTTAAAATTGCCTCGAAACTACGGAGCACTAAGCTCATCAAGTGTGGATCATTAGGTTCTCATCTGGGCCGGATCTTGCATGTTTGACAACCGCAACATATTCGATTTCAAGGCCGTGAACAATATTGACAACGAATCTCACCTTTCATTCATTCTTCAACATGGCTACAACTCCGGTGCAGCGGACAAAGGATATGGTTACATCCTCGACCAGCATTATGAGCCGGAGAATGTAGTTGCAGTGACCAACGATCTTGGGGCCTTTAATATGCATGAGTTCAATGTCCTCGACGGCGGAAAGACAGCACTAGCTTGCGCCTACCGGAATGAATACGTGGATCTAGTAGACCTTGGCCGGCCAAACGAGTACGGTTGGATAGTCACGGGGGGGCTCGTCGAGCTGGACCTCGCGACAGGCGAGGTCTTGTTCGAGTGGAATTCACTAGGATACATTCCCATTCATGAGTCTGTCAAAGTAAACGCCGACTGGCCGGCATCTAATGAACCTGGCTGGGATTATGTGCATGTGAACGCGGCAGACAAAAACGCGGCAGGTGATTATCTGCTGTCTGCCCGATTCACGAGCACGATCTACTTGATATCCGGCGAGGACGGACGCATCATTTGGCGTCTGGGTGGAAAGTATTCTGATTTTGTCCAGGATTTCACCTTTTCCAAGCAGCATCACGCGCGGTTTGTGGATTCTAACGCCACGCACACGACTATCTCTTTTTTGAACAATGCGTCTGATGAGGCGGAGAACGAGGAGACGGTCTCGGCTGCGATGTTCGTCCAGGTCGACACAACAACCATGACGGCCCGCCTACTTGATCGGTACGACCGGCCGGACGGCGACCTAACCAGGCTTCGTGGCAGTGTCCAAAGGTTGCCCAACGGCAACGTCTTTGTTGGCTGGAGCGAGCGGGGATACCAGAGCGAACATAGTCCCGACGGCAAGGTACTGATGCAGGCTAAATTCGCATCTACGCGCTTCTCTTCTTATCGGTCGTACAAATTTCCCTTCGTGGGTCGGCCTAGCCAACCGCCGGACGTTGTGGCATCGGTCTACGGGACAGACGAGACGGATATGGCAACCATC
This sequence comes from Aspergillus aculeatus ATCC 16872, assembly GCF_001890905.1. NCBI lineage: Eukaryota > Fungi > Ascomycota > Eurotiomycetes > Eurotiales > Aspergillaceae > Aspergillus > Aspergillus aculeatus. Next base: position 3,608,710 of record NW_017962976.1, read on the forward strand.
TTGCATGTCAGCTGGAACGGTGCAACGGATGTTGCATCCTGGAACTTCTATGCACGCGTTGACCAGCAGGGTCTTCCGGTGCTGATCGGAAACACCACCAAGTTCGACTTCGAGACCATGTATATCGCCGAAGGCTACCTGGACTGGGTATCAGTGGAAGCAGTCGACGGGGATGGCAACGTTTTGGGCACATCAGAGATCCACCGGACAGATACACCGCCGAACTGGCGCCTGGCCGGATTCCAAGGTGATGCGAAGCCCACGCCGGACGATCCAGCTATTCTATATGGCAAGCAGAAGGCGCCAGAGGAGGACGTGGAAGAGGTCGATGAGGCATATGAAAAGGCCAAGGAGGAGGCCAAGGCCGTCAATATGGCCAATGAGGTCATTCACGGGGTGGGTGGCCTACTGATTTTCATTTTGGTGGTGTGTTCCGTTGGCGGGCTCCTGGCGGGCAGCTACTGGGTGCTTAAGCAGCGTCGTATGCAGGCATACTACGAGGTTCCAGTGGTGGAGGATGGTTAGCAAATGCATTGATTTTGAGCGGGCAATATTGTTCTAGAGAGACATATATAACTTACCTATTAGTACATACATATCAAGATATGTGTATATATCAATATAAATATGAATATGCATATGAATATATTTTCAATAAACTTGAGTGTATAGCCGTCCTAATAAGCTGCCCGTAGTAGTTACTGTACATACCCACAAGGTGTACTTGCCCACGTGGCGCTAGTCCGCAAACAGCCTCATCAGCCAAAAACGGGCTCAAACCAACCAAACCAACCAAACCTGAACTGAACTGAACTGAACTGAACTGAACCTTGCAGAGCCACTTTTTGCCTACAATCAATCAATTGCAACTTAACTCTGTAGTTACTCGATATCCAACAGCATCATTGACTCAGTAGTACGATCCATTCCTGCTTGCTTTGATACATCGCCCTCTCTCTCTCTCGTTTCCTCCTGCGCTTCTCATCATCCTCATCTCAATCTAAATCTCATGTCGGCCCTAATCCGGACTGTTCCTCGCCCACTGCGTGTCTCTTCTCGGGTGCTTCTCCAGCAACAGCAACAGCTCCAGTTGCAACACCGCCGCCCCTATTCCGCCCCTTCCTCTCCCTCGTCCTCTTCCTCTTCTTCCTCTTCCTCCTCCTCTCCTTCTCCCTCTTCCACTTCTTCTCCCCATCCTTCCCCTCAATCCACTCAATACAGCCGTTCTCAATTCAAAGTCCTTCCGTTCTTGATCATTATTGGTATCGGATCTGGTTCCTTTATTCTACTCTCAAAGTCCCGTACCGGCGTTCATAAACCCAAGCCATCCGAGACCGTTTAAATTAAGTAAGTCAATTGTCGTTGTACAGTACCTTCAAGCACCTTGCTATATTGACCCCTCTTTCCCGCTTCACTCCCCCACCAAAACAAACTAACATTTTTATCTTCTACCTGATTTACAGGACTCGAACCCCTCCGCGCCTCCCGCTCCCCACCTTCGCCCCCGCCGCTCCCTTAACAAAGTCTCTCCATCTTATTCTCTTTTGGGAGAATTCAATCAATCTCAACCGCCTCCCAACGAAAATCAAATACAACGAAGAAAAAAAAACAAAAAACGAATCCCTTCCTTACCAAGATGTCCACCCCGCGCTTCTCCCCCACCACTACAACCGTCGTCTTCGTCCTCGGCGGCCCCGGCAGCGGCAAAGGCACGCAGTCTGCCAACCTCGTCCGCGACTACGGCTTTACTCACCTGTCAGCTGGAGACCTGCTCCGCGCCGAGCAAGTCCGCGAAGGGAGCCAAGCCGGCGAGCTCATCCGCACCTACATCCGCGAGGGCAAGATTGTGCCCATGGAGATCACCGTCAAGCTGCTGTCCGACGCCATGGCCGAGACCCTGGTCGCTGGCACAAACCCGGCCGCCAATGCAGGCAGCAAGCCTCGCTTCCTGGTGGACGGCTTCCCGCGCAAGCTCGACCAGGCAGTCTTCTTCGAGGACACGGTCTGCCCCTCCGAGATGACCCTCTTCCTCGACTGCCCCGAGGAGGTGATGGAGGCCCGCCTCCTCAAGCGTGGCGAGACCAGCGGTCGCGACGATGATAACGCCGAGAGCATCCGCAAGCGCTTCCGTACCTTTGTCGAAACGAGTATGCCCGTCGTCGAGGCCTTTGCGGCCCAGGGTAAGGTGGTCTCCGTGAAAGCTACCGGCGATGTCGGAGACGTCTATAAGAGGATTCGGGCGGGCCTCCTCGAGAAGGGTCTGAACCCCCTGTGAGTTCCGTCAGGAGAATGGGCGATGGATCGCAGAGATTCCAGGGCTTGTTTAACAGTCTCTTCGATGATGATACGCGTGTGTGGTCGATGGTGTCAGCGTTCTGAAGTACATATATATCCATACCTACATACACCGCATATAGTTTTGGAGATTCGATCTTGTTATAGATTTGTTGCTGGGCTGACCGGCCTGATTCTACATTTTGGTTTGGAGTTTTCTGCCCCTGATCTCCGCCATTGCCTCCGTAAGGACGCACAAATCCCCCAGGTGAGGTCCCTCTGCCATGGGGCGGAGATACAACAAGAAAGGTCGTCTTAACGGTTGATTCATCCTCCATGTTCTAGGTACAGCACACCACCCCCTGACACCACAAGCGATCAAACCGTCCATCTCGATCCGACAGTAAAATAGAACAATTCTAGCGTTAAACACAAGAAATCAGTTACAAACACCCAATCCCAAGACGAAGAATAAGCGTTAAACACCGCTGCCCAGCCATGACACAGAGATACTTTTAAGTCTTTTTTTTCTAGCTCGTCCCTAGCTCCGTCTGCGCGGTTTGAAGGGTGTGGTATCTGGTAGATAGTAGGTCGAAAGACATAAAAAACAAGGTATGTAGGTCTCATCATCAGTCATTGATCCTTCCCCGCATTTCCGTCCTTTCATCATTTACTCAACCACAGCTTCCACGGGTGCACTGGCGACAGGAGCGGCCGGGGTCGAAGACTGGTTCTGGTTGTTGTTGTTGTTGTTACCCTGCTGGCGACGACGGTCACCCGACTTGCCCTTATCGGAGGACTTGCCCTGAGCAGCCTCCTCAGCCGCCTGGGCCGCCTGCAGCCCTTCGCGCACGAAGCGCTCACGCTCGGAACGGACAACACCCAAAACGCGTTCCAGGCTACGGCGCCAGACCATCAGGCGACCTTGCACCTCAGCCCACTGCTTCTCACCGAAGACGCGGTAGGTGGCGCGGTGGACGAGGAACTCAGAGCGCAGCTGCGAAAGCTTACCCTCGACGAGACCAGCACGGATGGTGTCAATGACCCACTTCTCAACATCCTCGTCCGACACCCGCAGAGCATTGGCGATTGTGGCATAGGGCAGAGAGCGGGAGGGGGTAGTAGCGGCCAGCGAGGCCAGGGTGAGCAGGCGCATCTTGGTCTGCAGAGCATCGCCGGCCTCGGCCAGCACACCACCTGAGATACCAGCCAGAGGGCTGGTGGCAATGAGGGCCTCGTAAGCGTCAAGGGTGTCGGCCGTGAAGATCTCGAGCAGCTCGAAGAGGGTGCTGTCGCTGGCGCGCAGGGCCTGAACGGCGTCGGAAGCGGTCAACGGAGTGAAGTCAAAGACGGCGGGAGAGGTGAGCGCAGAAGTCAGGGCACGAACGGCCAGATCGCGGGCTTCGGAACTGGAGGCCTGGGCTGCGGGGATAGTCTGCAGGGCTTGGACGACATGGGACTGGGAAAGCTCGGCGTCACCGGCAGCTTGAGCGGCATCAGCGATTGCCAGGTGGAGGCGCTGGGCCTCCTCAGCCTCGAGCTCCCAAGCGGCGAGCCAAGCAGGCAGCTGGGAGGTCAGCTGGGGCTTGAGGGCGTCGAATGCGACCGAAGCACCGGCCTGGCGGATGACGGCAACGATGGCCAGAAGAACGTGGTAGCGGCTGGAATCGGTGGGAGCGAGGGTGTTGAAGATGGTGGACAAGATGGAGATGGCCAGGGAGGGACCGAACTGGGGAGAGGCGGAAATGGGTTTGGCGAGGTAGGAGCAGATGCGGGAGAGGAACATGTCCGGATCGGAGGCCTGATGAACGAGGTGGACGAGGAGGTTGTAGGCGGAGATGATCTCTGGTTTGCGTCAATTGCGTCCATTTGTCATAAGTCTTTTGTGTCTTTCTTCGTTCCGCAGCAACAACCAAAGAACTGCTTACCCTTCTCGGGGGCCGCATTCAGGACGGCAGCGGCGGAGACCAGCTTCTTCAGAACCTCATCGCGCTGCTTGCGATCAGGTTCGGTACCAGACTGTTCCTGCTGACGCAGAGGTTCCAACAGTGGGGCGATGTCGGCCTGGAGACTGGACGCGGCGGCGTCGGGCTTGCGAAGAGCATCGATGTACTGGGCGAACTCATCGGCGAGTTCGGTGAACGAGCCCTCAATGAGGAGGGTGGTGGAAGGGGCGGGCATCGTGGTGGATGATTAGAAGTCGATGTCGAAAGATCGATCAATGGTTGTACGGAGAGGAGGTTCGTACTTTGGGGAGAGGGGAGGAGGGGGGGCGGGGGGGGAGGGGGAGAGGAGGAGAGGGAGAGAAAAGAAGAGAGAGGGGAAGGGGAAAGGAGAAGACCGAAAGAAAATTGAGATACAGGAGATAAGAGGGGGAGGAGAAGTAGGGGGGTTCCACCAGAAAGGAAACAAGATCCAAAAGAGAAGCAGAGGGAGAAGAAGGAGGAGAAGCGAAAGAAGCGAAGATGGAAAAGGAAGGGAAAGAAAGAACTTACAAGCAGGCAGAGATTGGGCGGTGGAGAAAATTCCATTCCGTTGTGGGAAAAACTCTTGGCACCGCTTCTACCATCACTAAATTACTTGGAATACTGTGGGATGCTCCTCCATCTACAACAATATAACAACAACAACAACAACAACAACAACAACAACAACATAATGATTATACACTGAAAAAAAGAAAAAAGAAAAGAAAAACGAATCAGCTCAACGGCGGATTAAATTAATGTGCAAGGATCGACCCCTCCTATGGGCGCCCAGCGGGGAATAATCGTATTTGACATCAAGTCGTAGAACATACAGCCACCACAACAACCATCACCCTTCTCCCCCTTGAAACATGGTATGACCACTACACAGACTCGGAGAAATGTCTTGGAAGGCATGTAGCACTCTAACCCCACACCCACAGACATCAAATTATGCGAACGGTCCCAATCAGTTGATGTTTGTTGACCGGCTTGCACATAACACGCCCCTTCATTCGGGTGGTTTCGCTCTCAAGTCTTTCACTTACAACACCAGGCGCAGTCCCACAAACAATGCGGTGGCCAACAGACCGGTGGCATGCTCCTGGGCCAAACGAACGGCAGCGTTGGCCGTGGACGAGCTGCTAGTGCTGCTCGAGGTGCTGGTCCCGGTAGCCGTGGTAGACTTGTCAGAGCTAGTGCTGGTGCTGGTAGCCGTGGTCAAGCTGGTGGCGCTCGAGGTGGTGGACGAGGTAGTCGAGGCAGCCGACGCATTCAGGGTGCCACAGGTCTTCTCATAGTCCTTGCAGTGCTCTTCCTCAGTCAAGCTGGACGAGTTGCTAATGCACTGGGCATAATTGGCCTGGCAAACGAAGAAGGGGACGGTCTGCGCATAAAGCGACACGTCGGCGGCGGAACCGTTGGAGCAGATGCAGGAGAAGTCCAAGGTAGTCTGTCGCGACATGGTGAGCGGTTCGTTCTCTTAAATTGGTTCGGCTATGCGCTTACCGAGTCGCAGGAGTTGCTGGTAGCGACTCCACCACAAATCTCAGGGCAAGAGTTGCGCTCCGCGGTACACCAAGAGGCTGGAATCAACGAGTCAGTGAAGGGTGAGGAAGACGACATCGCATATTAGCATACCGCGGGTGCCAGAGGAGATGGCGTTCAGGTCGAACCCATCAGGTAGAGTGTAGTTGCCGGTCGAAGCGGCGGTGGCCGAGGCGACCAGACCGAGGGCGAAGAGCGAGGAGGCCAACATGATTAAGTAGATATTCGAATTGGCGAGGGTAAGATGGTGATGTGTATATCACAGTCGCAGTAAAAGACGTGCAAGGTAAGAAGAGCAGGTATGGGGTAATTGCACGTAGTAGACGTTATAAAGAGATGCTACTATTCTGGGGAGGGGAAGGGGGAAAGACAGAAGTGTAACAAGGAAGAAGAGGAGAAGAGAGGAGAAGAAGGAAAGGAAACAGGAGAGGGAGAAGAAGAATTGATGATAAGAGAGCAGGAAGAGAGGAGAAAGGAAGCTGAAGGAAAGAAGCTAAGCCAAGAGGGTAAAGCAGTAAAGTAACAGCAGCAACAACAGCAGCAGCTACAGCTACAGCTACAGCTACAGCAGTCCGGCGGTAATAATAATAATAATAATAATAATAATGCTAATAACAGGATGGAGAGGAGAGGAGAGAAGGTGCCACAGCCAGTTTAGATCCATCCTTCCTTCTCCAGTCTTTCTCTGCATACCTGAGTTACCGATAGTTACTTAAGTTACTTAAAGTTACTTACTTAGTTTGTGTATATGTTTATTTTGTTTTAGTTAGGTAAGTTCCTATTTTCCCCTCCTTTCTAAGATTTTTTGTGTTTTTGTTTTGTTTTCTTTCTCTTTTTTTTTTATTGTTGCTTTTCAATCTCCCCTTTTTTTTACATGCACACGCGCGCTGCTCTTCTTTTTCTTCAATTCTAGTTCTAATTTTTCAAATCATGGCCTTCATTGATGGTTCCCGCATGATCTAGAAAACAGATACTTACTCTGTACACCCAGATTACTAGCAGTACGATCAATAATAATCAGACTGGGGAATTTTCGGTGCACTAGTGAGTAGTCTAAGATGACTAGTCGACTCCGTTGTCAATGATGAATGAGGAGATGGAGCCAGCCCTTGGCACTCACTGGATTCTTTCCCATTATTATCCGGCGGGAAATTATTCGTATGGCTGGTGCCTTGTTTTTACGCTGTCTAGTTACTGATTTGATTGGTCAAGGCTACCCTAGGATGCGAGGGGAGCTTCGAGTTGAAATGAAATGAAACGAGCGAACAGAAGAGAAACTCGTTGACTGCCACTAAGTAGGCCGTGCGTGCAATGCGCAAGATGAACTCCTTCCTGCAGCTGCGGCGGGGGAAGGGGAGAGGGCAGTCTCCCCTATTCTCTGTGTGATCCATTATGTTACCCAGTAAGTATACATAGGTCAGGCGACCCAATTGTGTCTTGTCTTGTCTCCCTGGCTTTGGGCCAGGAATGTTGCCCAGCCCAGTGGTATGGTATGAATGAAGAGAGGTTGGAGGTTGGTGGAACCACTGCAAGTGCGAGGTTGATAAGCAGAAGGCCCAATTGAGTTTGGGGGCCTTGGTTTAGGGCCGGCACGAAAGAGTTTGTTCCTGCCCTGCTGCCACTCAGTAGACTCGGTAGACTCAGTCGCTCAGTTGCCAATAATTTGGGTAGATTATTTGAATGGGAAAGACATAGCCGCCCACTCTTCGGAAGAAAAGAAATATGGAACTTCGAAAGTGATGCCAGTGAAAGTAATTTGCTGTTACAGTCTAGAGAGGTAGTACAGTACCATGACAGTAAAAGAGGGACCTGAGGACTGTACAGTAGATCACCCGAGGAGTTCCGTAGCCGAGGATCCAAAGCAGAAGCGAACTACAGGGTCCTCTTCCTCTCTTCACAAGGGAGGGAGAGAGAGAGAGAGATAAAGGGCCAACAAAACAAACTACCCAATACTGTACTGTACTGTACACAACTAGATATCTTACCCCGATTGTAACCTGTAATATATACCTCATTCATACCTGACCATAACTAGAAGAATCCCTCCTCTTATCCAGATAAGAAGAATACTTTCTGACATCCAATCCATCCTCTTCTCTGTCGCATCACTACGGGGTAGATTGATTAGTACTTCTTTTCTTTCTCTTTTCCCCTATCTTCCATAACCCCAGTTCCTGGCCCACGTCATGTCCCCTTCGATATCCATTCTCAATCAACCACATCCCCCCGCCCTCGAACCATTTCGGGTGGCCGTTCCCCCGGTGGTGACCCGGTTGCTGCATCATCCCGACTACTTTCCCATCCGCACCTGGTCCCGCATTTTCAAATCCGACTCAGGTGAGGATGGCTATTTTGCCAGTACACTGGCCTCCCCATTGACGATTCCCCATGTCTGCACCCTTCGTCGCCAACCGGAGCTGCTCGCACCCCTCCCTGATACTGCCCCCGTCTGGCCCGCTCCCAACTCGGTGTCTCGAATTGAGAACCCAGATCTCTACTTAGTCCTGCAGCTAGCCACCCCAGGGGTTTCCGGTCATCCCTCAACCGCTCATGGCGGTCTCTTGGCGACCTGTATCGATGAGGCCATGTCCTATGCCGTTGCATTGCACGCCCCCGAGACAGGCGCCGCCGGGGCTCTCTCCGCCCACCACCCGCGCGGCATGCTGTACACTGCCCAGCTCGACATTCGTTATCGCGCACCCGTCGCCGTCCCTGGCTATGCGCTTGTCCAGGCCAAGGTATTGGCTCGGGTAGGTCGCAAGTTCTGGGTGCATGCTCAAATTCTGCAGCCAGGCGAAGCGGCCGAGGACCCGCTACGCGTGACAACCGATGCATTTGCCTTTTGGCTTCAAACGAAAGCAGCCTTGTGAATCGCGTGGCGTCTCAGATGCCATCTCACAGAACTCAAGGCCTCGCACAACAAAGAGCCTGTCGATAGAATGCGATTCCTTGCGATTTTCTTGCATATATTAATGCTAGCTAGATAGATTTATGTATATCTCTTCATTTGTCTATATACCTTCACGGAAGATAGAGATGCTTTATCTATTGATATACACACACTCGAGACCCCTTCAAAGACCTCTACAACTTCGGCTGACGTCCTAGATTGCGACTCGCGCTCACCACCAAGCCCACCTGCGTCGCCACGGCCACCACCTGCCCCGCTGCATCCATCACGGTCACTCCCAGGTCCGTCCGACCGTCCCGCACGGACACCGTTTGCACTCGACTGTACAACCAGGCCTCCCCCGTAGCTGGCAGCCGCTTCTTTAAATCGATGTTCAAGGCCACCGTCGGATACCAATGCCGACCACCGGCCTCGCCGTCGCCTGCTGCCGTCGCAGCCCTCTGATCCAGCCCCGACAACGCAAGGGGAAAGGTATCAGTCAGGTACACCAACGCTTCATTCGACCAGCGCGCCGCCTGATCACCCTCCGGTCGGAATCGAGCCCACTGATCCACAGCCGCCATGGTCTTGGGCTGTCGGGGACCGTACAAGTCCACATGCTGCGTCGCGCGCCGGAATTCAGGAAACGGCAGTTTGATCCGCTCCCACTCGCCGTCACGCCCTGACCCCCCCAACGCCACCAGATCGACACCTCCATCTGGCCGTGACCCCCTTGCCGGCATTGGCAGGGGCATCCAGCCCGTTGGGGCCGTCAACCCAACCTCCGCATGAGCTGGACTGACTGTGATATACCCCGCTATCTTGACCTCTTGCTCTTCCGGTGCGGCCTCCTCCAAACCGGCTCCTCTGCCCGAACTCCTGGGCTGTGTCAGAGTCACGTGAATCGTACTCGTTCGCGACCCGATCTTGACATCCTGCACGTTGAGCAGGGCAGGTCCCACCGCCGTCCGGCGCAGAAAGGTCAGTTGCATGGCAATCGGTGTGGCGGGGCCACGATACTGCAGCGGATGCGTATGAGCAAAGTGTGTCAGCGCCAGGCGGTAGAGGATGGCACTCGTATAGCCTCCATGCGGCACTGTTTTGTGGTTCCTTGTCAGTGTATGGTAGGAATTATGGGACGAGAGCGAAAAAAGTGGCGTCGCTGCCGATCAACACACTCCAAACAATGGGTATGATCTCTTACCAACTCCGATGCACCAATCCTGCCGAAGATGGGCCGAGTATTGATGTGATTTAATGGGTTTGACTTGGATTGCGGCCTCAAAGGCGGTTCCGTGCGGAGGTGCTACCGCCATCTCGTTCATAGAGTTCGGACGCGCTCAAATTCTTCCCCTTCGGATGGTACTCAAGCCAGCAACAATATCTACAGACCGTATGGCACCTAGACGTTATGGGTCGATGGAGAGACAAGGATTAGGAAATAGGGACAAGAGATAGACGAACTTTTGAGACGGGGAAGGGAAGTATTGACAGATGTCGCAGTGAGCCGTGAACCTCGGCTGTTAAGCCGTAATGAAAAGCGGAGAAAACACCCTACTGTAGCGACAGATAGGTAATTTAGGTATGGGTTAAGGTTGATGTGTGAGCTGTACTGTACTGTAACGTACTGTACAATATATAGCACAGTACTGTTTTCTTCGATCAAAACTTTTGATACACTCAATATGGGTTTCACTAATTGAGTAGTTATGGTTTGCATTGACCTACTCTAGAAACAAGGTCGGTCTAACAGTGAACGCCAGGATTTCCAACTCTAGGAACAATCCAACCCGATCCTCTGTCGTTAGCACCAGTCAATTCTAGAATTCCCCGACTGCTTTTCTAGTCCCTGTATTCGGCTTGGCTACGAGACTGACATAATTGTCCTTTCCATTGTAAGGTCAGGGATGGTACTGTACGTCCGCGATTAGAAGAATCCCGCGGTTGGCCGACCACCTCTTTGCATGTATCCGTGTACTCATGCCTATGCAGATGTGAAATTGTTTGTCCTGTAATCGTGTCATCGTGTGCTTATGGACGTATACGTCATCGCGTCTGTGTATGTGTATGCGTATGTGCGGGTACGCGTTGGGATATGCATGGAGTCATTTACGACTTGTGCTCAGCCAATCGTTCCAAGCACGACAAGACTCCTGTTGAATGAATTAGCCAATTGTCACAATCACGCGAAAGCATGCAGAGCTAGAAGCCTTACCAGTTACACCTTGGGTTAGGGTAGCCCTGGCTTCTGTGCTCCGAGAGCCCAGTGTTACCGTCACGACGTGGTTAATCGCTTGTGCGCTCTCCAGCTTATTGGCCCATCGGAAAACAGGCTCGTCGTCGCGACTGTCTCCAATTGCCAACAAGAAATCCGGACGGACTACGCTCTGATCTTGCTGGCTCTGCTTGAGACACGACCGCCACACCAGTTCCGTCGCCGACGCTTTGTTCGTACCCATCGGCTCGACCACAAGGGCTCCTTCCACGGGAATGGCATGGACGCCCTGGTTGGCGCAGGCATCATTGATGTGCCCAGCGCACTCTGACGCCAGTCGTGCAGCCGCTACCTGGTCTTCCGCGGATCCGTAATGGAAGACGAGTGAGCAGTGTCGCTGTTCAATCCAGCTGCCCTCAGTACGCTCCTGGTAGTAATCCAGAATCTGTAGCACCGCTGTCTTCCACGCATCTGTCTGAGTCTTGTCCGTCAGCTTGAGCCAGGTTTCCGAGTTTGGCTCCCGCACGAAACAACCATTCTCTGCAATCAAGCCGAGACCAGCGACCAGGCGGAACAGGCGCTCCATCTCTTCCGGCATACGGGCACTCATAACGTACACCACGTTGCGGGGATCGTCAGTCAGCTCTGCTAGCGTAGTGATGGCTCGCTGGGGCGTAGTCACGATTATGCTCTTCGGAGACCCCCAAGACGCAAGGGTGCCTTCGTAATCCACAATGATTAATCGACGATTGGACTTCTGATACATCTCCTCCAGTTTGTTCGTCTGTAAGCGTGGCACGGCCATTATTTCACGTGACGATTGCTCGTTCCAAACACGGTTCAGGGTCTCACTGAACGACTTGACCCAGTTGGCTGTCGAGTTCTGCAGCACTGCCTGGTGCATTTGCATCCAAACCTCCTTCCGCTCTGTTTCACTCCGCGACAGCGCCGTGTGAATCGCCTCTGCGCATTGCCGGTAATCCCAAGGATTGACCAGGAGCGCATGGTTACCAAAGACAGACGCGCTACCAGTGAACTCACTCAAAATGAGCGATCCATATTTCTTGTTGTTGCCCCATTTACCGTCCTGGCAGTAGACGAACTCATGGCTAGTCAAGTTCATACCTTCACGTAAGCTTGTGATGATCAACGCGTCAGCGAGAGAAATCAGCGCCAGATACTGAGGGAAGGCCAGGTCCTGTTTCAAAAAGACCAGTGGCTGGTGGGCCAGCGTGGAATGCGTTGAGTTAATCCGCATCGCGATGTCAGAAATGGTGGCCTCGAGCTCGGGCTGCTCGGTCGTGCTCGTCGCTACTTGAATCAAAACAACCTGAATCATCGTTAGGAAACCATTATCACATGCTAAGGGACAAGCCAAGGACGAGGAAGAAATTGGCTGATAGCCATACCTGATCACGCCATTCGGGATATGTGTTGAGGAAAAGCTCATAGCTCAACAGCTTTTGTCGGATGCCTCGAACCTGGTCGATCTTGTCACGCGAAACAATGAGACGCTTGCCCTCGTAGCGCTCTGCGATGGTTTTAATCCACCTCTCCACATCGGCTGCCCTGCGCCGCTGATCCCAGGAGGTTGGGTCAATGCCAATGGAAAACTTGCCTACATTGACGAACCGATCTTCGAGTTGGAGCCCTTCATTAGTGGCCTCTACGCAGAGGATGCGACTACATGTCTGAAGAAAATGACGGCAGTATTCGTCCGTCTGGAACCCGATCAGGTTCGCACCGAGGATGCCCTCTAGGAGCTCCTTGCGAGGGGCCAGACAGCGGAACACCTCGGAAGATGGGAAGGCAATATGCAGGAAGAAGCCAATCTGTGCGTCAGGCAGCAGCTTCCGCAGCATGGCCGGAACAAGAAGCAGGTGGTAGTCCTGAATCCATATAGAGTCGCCACGCTTCCACTTCTGGGCGATTTTCTCAGCAAAGGCCTGGTTCGTTTTGACATAGTAGATCCAAGAGTGATCTTCATATGCCTTGCTCTTAGGATTATCGGGGATTTGGTAATGGAATACCGGCCAGAGGATTGTTTTGCAGAAGTGTGTGTAGTGACCGTCAAAGTCGCCGTCGCTGACATAAACCGTCATGGACCCATACTCTTCCTCGAGCTTCCGAGCAATGGAATCCTTCGTTGATTGGGGCAGTGCATCAGTAGGCATGCCCAGCGTGCCTACCCAGACCTTGTCCTCCAACTGGCCGGCATCCGTGGCGGATCGCACAGCGTTGCGCAGTCCTCCATTGCCCTGCTCCGCAGTCTGAATGGTCCATTCAGCGTCGGAGAACGAGCTCTTCCGGCTCTGAGAGCGACGGTGATCGGTAGTAGACGACGTCGGCGGCTGCGGGGTTGTACGTATTTTCTCCTTGGCAGGTTCCGTCCCTGGCGCTATGGGTTCTTGGTGCTTAAGAATAGAAGGCGATGCCGGGAAAGCTGCGCGTGGTCGAGGCTGGTTTAAAGAAAGGGTTGAGCCCCATGCAGGTGAATGAGCTTCGCTTTCAGTCAAGAGGTTTGCTTCCCGATCAGTACTGGGGAACGGGTAGCCGGAATGCTCCAGTTCAGCCTTGGCGATGTCTGCCGCAAAGAATTGTTCATGTTCCGATGCAGGCCCAGGGGTGATTCCAGGCTTGACGCTGGCATTGTTTCTCTCAAACAAGCTCACAGCCGCACTCGGAGTGGCAGCAACGCTTTGCACAGGGTTGGTCGGCGGTGGGCTAGTCGTTGTGTTGGCTTCATGATTCTGCGGGTCGTTCACATGGAAGTCTACCGTATAAGGAAGGAACCTGGAGTTCCACGAATTGTTAATCAGAACCTACACTCGAAGTTGTTGACTAATGGAGAGGAAGCTGACGACATACAATGAAGCAATGTAGATAGTCATGGTGACAGAGAGGGGGAGAAGTCCCCGGTGCGGCCTGGTGGGGATAAAGCGGGGGGGGAAGCAAGGAGAAGAAAGCTAAATGGTCATAAAATGGTAGCAAGAAAGGGAGGACCAGTGATTGGGATGGAGGTCCGATGAAGGTAAGCCAGAGCAAGGTCTGGAATAAGAAGAAAGAGGAAAATGTAGGAGAAAGTGTGAAAGAAAGGACAGAGACTCAAGGTGGAAAGGAAAAGGAAAAGGATGAAAAGAAAGAAGAAGAGGAAGAGGAAAGGAAGAGGAGGACGAGAAAGACAGAAGCCAGGTTTGAGTTTCAAGTTCTCATGGCTACGTCATGTGAAGTAAATTATTAGGTAGAATTGGAAGAATAGAAAAGAGTTCATGTCACGTTTATGTAATAACTTAATAGTAGTTCTCTCTTATCAAAGGAGTGGGTCAAGAGTTCTAGACAACCTTAGAAAGAGCTGGTAGTGTATGGAGTACTCAGTACTGTACCGCGCAATTGAACCCACGAAGTCTTTTCACATGAAAGATCGGCAAACAACTGATTCAATGCAGGCTGGATCTTAGCTGTCACTGTTTACGGTGCCCAGCTTCTCAGTGATTACGCCATAGTATACACATCCATGGTGGTCATTTGACTGTACTGTATGTACTTGGTTAACGTGAACTACTCATGTATATGTACTGTCACGGATACAGTACATACATACCTTATCCAGTATTTTCAGGAATCACGTTGATTATCACGTGATCGCAGATAATCGCTAATCGCTGGTCCCTGCATCAGCCTTAGGCCCCCAACTTTCTTTAGTTCTGCTTACTGCTCTTCTTTTTTTCTTGTTCTATACTTCGTACTTCCATATCGTACCACTCACCCGGCCATGCCCTTGCGGATCACTTCTGCCCCTGTTGCTGGAATCAAGAAGAACAGAAAGTCCAACTCTGTTAGGCCGCGCGTCTCTCCCTTCGCCGCACATCCTCGTCGCAAAGCCACGGCCTCGTCGACAGATGCTCCCAATCCCAACTTCACAGATGATTATGATCAAGGCTTCTTACCCGACATGGGGCTGTCGCGGTACGTCTCAGAGACTGCCCCCGCGACCGATGTGATGCAGGCGATTCACTCCATCCGAACAACTATGTTCGAGGATCTTCCTCAGCGGGCAGGGATGAGTAGCACCCGCATTGCCGAAGTGCTGAATCTCCGCCGGTCGATCCCCCCGCTTGCCTCTGTGGCCCACGTACATACGCTACTCGATGCGCCGACCGGAGTCGAAAAAGAAATCATGGAGTTGATTTCCACGGGCCGCGTACGACGCTTGATCGTGCCAGGAAGAGGCAGTGATGCTGCGGGCCTGGGCGACTGTCTGGTCCTCGCTGAAGAGTGGGATCAGCTGGTGCAAGACAATCCTACTTTGGAGGAATCGTTAAAAGGTACTGGCACCAGTTACTGCCGCTTGAGCAAATGATGAAGCAAACTTTGCTGACTGTGTCAACTGTCTTTCTCCAGAGAAATTCCGACGAGTCCTAAGTCGCATCGGAAATAACCCTGCCGTTCCTGGTAGCGCCTTCACGGTACCTGAATATATGGCCTTGATTCGCGCCGGGTTTCTTGTTTCCTCTTCGTCCTTAACCCAGGGCGCCTCGGGCTTCACATCACTTCCTGCACTGCCGGCCAGCTCGGCTGTCGCTGCTGCTGCGAGCCGAAAGAGCCCGCATGATGCGGCGAGCGACAATGCCGTGACTGAGCATAACACGTTCTTTCAAACCGCGACCCTCTTTCTTTCCTTACCGAACACGGGACCATATCTTCGTCTACTGTCTGCCAGCCGGTCCCACCTTCTTTCGCTTTTGAATCGGTCGGGTGCGCGGGAGGTGCCATTGTACCTTCTTCGGGACCGATGGGACGGAGCCGTCGAGAATGGTCAGAGCTTTAGCATTGCTAAGAGAATAAGGGGAGAGTTTGCGGGGATTCTACCCGGTCGCACGAAAAAATGGAAGGAATTGTACGGGATGAGCTTCCGTTGGGCTCTCGAGGAAGCCCTTGGAGCCGGGCTTATTGAGCTTTTTGATACGGGCAGTGTTGGCCCGGGAGTGCGCAGTCTTTAATGGAGGACTGATGACATATTTGCTTTTTGATACCCTTTGATTGTTTATACGGTGTACTACGACTAGATGGAATGTCTCCTTAGCATGAAACCTATGACAATATAATAAAACTGCGCGAAAATGTATGTATGTATGTATGTATCTCTCTCTCTCTTCTCCCCCCCTCCCCGCCCTCCGCGGGATGGTTGGTATGTAACTAGACAGCGACCGACACATATATATACTAAGGGGAAGGTCCCCATCCAAGTTTTCAAAGCTATTCTTACATATCTGTTTTTCGTTCTTGTTTCCTCCCTTATCTTCCCAAAATTACATTTTCTCCTCTCACTCCCCTATCGCTCATCGAAGTTCCATTTTCATCATGTCACTACCATCATATATTCGTCTTCAGCCATTCTCCTTTTCCGTCTTACCTGACCATCCCTCTCTCACTCAGATGCCAACTCGACCACCCCTGCGCGACTTCATCCACGACATTCTGACCGAAGCCCAGTCCTTCGTGTCTGCCATTCCGACCACTTTCCATCCTACCCATAAACTACGCCGTTCACCCCCAGCTGCAGCTCCTGTCCTCCTCTCGACATGCTCGCTCCCCAAAGCCTGCTCCGGCAGGGGTCCCAAGAAGACAAAGAAGCAGCAGCAACAGCAGCGCGGCTCTGAGTTTTGGATTTGTCGCACAAGCGTGCACGAGAACGCAGCCCGCGATGGCACCGCATCTTCGGCGGAGTTTCGTGCCGGGCTGAGGGAGAATCATTCCGCACATGAGATGGAGTACACGCCTAGCGTAACCGCCGTCGAGACATTGCTGGAGTGGCCATCACAGTCAGTGATCGAAGGTGGGTGGCAGCAGGTGGAAATCCATGGTGAGTTAAGTCATCTCCCCTGTTGTTGCAACCTTCCTGGGTGCAAACGACGCCTCTCTCAGCGATCGCCTCGCCTGAATTTGCTTACTGGAGATGCGACTAGTAAATGCTATTACGCATACCTTCCATCCGAGGCATCTCATCGCCCCGCGCACCTTCATCGTTCTTGTCGTCTCCGCGGACCAACCGAGCGATCGGAGCGGCTTTGTTATCGTACAAATTCCACTGTCTTCGACTGTGGAGCCGGCCGAGACCCTGTCAGACTTTCTCTTTGCTGTCACGGCCGCCCATCCCCCCAATGCGATACTTGCCGCGTACGCGAGCGTCGAACAGGTGCTGTTCACTTCTTCCGAGACGGACACCGACGTTGTCACCTGGACAATGGCCACCACCTCTGATGCTGGCGGTGCCATCCCGAGCTGGGTGCAACGAAGTTGGACTCTGGGCGGAGCCCCGAGGGCTGTTGTGGCGGATGTTGGCTTGTTCATGAAATGGGTAGCCAGCAAAAGGTCATAAAATGGCAAATATGATCATGCGCAGATCAAATTCAGACAGCTGAAGGTTGGGCTGAAGAACTGTACAGGCCTCGGCACTGATTACATTGGTCTGATCCTATATTTCTACCTTCCAAGCCTCATGGTTGATAATCTGGAGCCAGAAAAAAAGAGAGCCACCGAAACAATCACGACAACGGCTTGAAGAGCCTGACTCACTACTCACAACCCGTGGATTGGTAGGTTGTGGATGCACAAGTAGCATGGTCAAAAGAACTAACGCCCAATAAATAGAAGTCTTAAAGGAAGGCAATTTCCCGCAGTCAGTAGGGTGTAACATGGATGCGGCATCAGGTGTCGCTTGAGGTAGAGTCAAATAGAGTGAACAGTGGATCCATTCAAGGCCAAATCCCGGGATGGCCTGACTATTAGTCCACTCGGTGGCCACGAGCACGGAATGAAGCATATGGCTAACAAATTACTAAGGATACAGGAACGAGGAAAAGCCCGGGGTTGCCGGGGATGTTGATGGCAAGCTGAAAGGCAAATTCGAGGGGAAAAATGAGACCCACCTGACAGCGGGTCTACACACGGCAATGGGATACTGTTCATTAACGGCGTCCAGGTTTTGAGTTCGGGAAGATGAAGAGAGAGATAAGAAGAGTATGGGATGAGCATAACAGGATTGGCAATCGGGTAGGAGATCAAGGTATATGACTTCCGACACAATCTCCGGGTATTCTGAGGAATATGGGCAGCGTTGAATTCGTGGTCCACAAGAGAAAGGTGGAGGCGAGGACCAGTTTTGGGGTGGGGTCTAGGCACTAGACAAAAGAGACACGACCAGAGAGCAAGAGATATATAGTAGGCAGCGGGCGGAGGGTATGCAATCTGAAAGAATGGAGAAAACCGTTCAGCGTGGCCCAGCAGTGACACTACCAGACTCTGGCTGAGATGGCGGCACGCTGGAGGTTGCTAATGCATTAACATTGGCTGACGCCAATTGTACCCTTAGCGAAGCAACTTCTGCTTTCAGACCGTTCAACTCCTCATGGACAGAGCGAATATATGCCCAGAGCTTTTCTTCCCTGTCACGACTCTGATCGAGATAAATGGCTTCATGAGAGCCGGGCAGCTGACTGCCATTGTTCAAAGCTGCTTCCGGTCCTGGTTTAGAGGTCAATGGCCCGCTGTGATTGCTTGAATGACTGTGGGAAGGGGTATGTTTGGTGCCAGTCGAGGCAGGCGGGGGGCCAGATCCTTGTGAATGAAGTGCAAACCGGGTGTCAGAAGAGCTTAAGCCAGGAGGCGGGGGAAGCTGGGGTGCAGACGATTGAGGAGGGGGAAGGCCCAGCCCTGGAGCCGCTGAGGGACCAGCCCTGCTGTACGGTTGTTGCCCTTGTTGCTGAAAAGATTGAGAAAGACCAGGCGAATGAGCCCTGTGCAGCTGGGCATTATTCTCCGGGTTGTGACCGAGTTGGTGAGACGATAAAGCATTGGGAGAAAGTGGCTTTGGGCTTTCAGTTATATTGGTGGGGAATACAGACGAGCCCGATGGCTGACCGGAGGGTGGGAACGCGATGTTGGCCGACTGCGAAATCGGCGAGGTCGACGCGCTTGAGCCGCCGTGGCTAGGTGGCGGAAAAAGACCCCCTGGAGATGGTCTGCCGGATGCGATGGGGGGATACGTGCTCGGCTGGCGCGACGGGTAACTCGGCGCAGTATTAGCTCGAGAGATCGATTCTGTTGGTAAATCGTGCTTCTTGATACTAGGCATATTGAGTCGCCGTTCTTCTTCCTCATCCATACGCTCCGGTTCAGCATATACAAGCCCATCCATGGTGTCATCCGCCGCCCCGGCAGCTGCAGCGTCGCCGTATTCATCCTCAGGAGCATAGCTTCCCATACTGGCACGACGACCGGCGCAGCCCCCTTGGCCTTTGTTGTGGCGAGCTAACGCGTCCCCGCGAGCAAACCTGCGCCCACATTTGGGACAGATGTGTGGCCGTTCACCGGTGTGTAATTTGGTATGTCTCTTGAGATCATGAAGTCGGCGAAAGCGTGATTGACAGGTCTGACAAACATAAGGCTTCTCCTGGCTATGGGTGAGAAGGTGGCTCTTGAGATTATGATGCCTTGTGAATTCTGTCGAGCAATAAGGGCAACGGTGCTTCTTTGCCGACGGTGACCGCTGGCCTTTGTGAAAGCCAGAATTGGGTAGGCTCAGGCCACGGCGCGGGTCGTTTAAGCTGGCTGTGGGCATTGGGTATGAAAACGCCTTAGTTCCTGGTTCTTGAGACAGTCCCTCTCGATGGCGAGGATGTTCTCCATCATGAGAGGCCGAGTCCTCGATTGGACCAGGACTGGCTACTGTTGAGGTAGTCATCAGGGTCGGGTTATTTTCGGCTGTGCCGAAGGCATCAGGCGTATTTCCCGGGGCTGGATTCGAATCTACCTGCATTTGATCTGAGGACAAAGGTATGCAATCTGGCGCCGAGCTATCCTGCTGCTTTTCGCTGGCGCCGAGTGCCTCCCTCGCGACTTGTGAATTGTGCTGCTCTGACCCTTTCTCCTGTTCGAGTGGTCGGTCCATCGAACCGGAAACTGAACTAGCGGTCGTCATTGGCGGTAATAATTCTCTTGAGCGAGAGACGTTCAATCCGGCGCTGGCGATAGACGTCAGGCTGGAATCAGGCCTCGGTTGTTTGAAGAAGGCGATCGACTCCGACGAGGTCGATAGGATCGGAGCGGACGAGCCGGGCAGTGGCGCAGAGATGGAGACAGGTTCGTTGTTCGATTGCATCAACGCAGCCATGGATAATAATTACTTCCCGCCAGCGTGAGGGGTTTGGCGAGAGTATGAGTTGCTAACTCAACAAAATTGTTGTCAGTGTGTTCAGGAACCAAACATGGGGAGAATCAATGAGCGACTGGAATTCCTGAGAGATACGAAGTGTGGTAAAGTATGACACGGGGTGCGAAGAGGGCAGGTACTCGATAGAAGAGAGAAGTCCAGGAAATGCATGATGTCCTGCTGGAGGAGGGAGGAGGAGGAGGAGGCGCTGTCGCGTGGGGCGCTCACCTAGGTCGAACCGAGTGTGGCGCAAGCTGACGAGACGTCCAATTCAGCCTTCGCGCAATGTTCTGCCGGACAGTCGAGTCGTACACATTCAACAGCCGAGACCAGGGTCAGGTGTTGCTCCTTGTTTATTTTTCTAGAAAAAAAAGGAAAAGAAGAATAATCAGATAAAGAGACTGAATGGACTCCCCCGCATGGAAAGGGTCCAGAAGCAGCGAGCGACCTTTACAATCAGAGGATGAAGATGTCTGATTCTAGCGTCCGGATCTGAGTAAGAAGCGGGCCGGGATGTTGTTAGTCCATCTGGCGAAAGCCCGTCTGAAGGCCTCGGGGGGAATTGTACGGCTGCAGGAAGAAAGCTAAAACCCGCACTTGTCAAAACAAGAATGTTGACGAACAGTCACAGTTATGCAAATTATATGTCCAAAAAAATGTGGTTCAGGCACAAGGTGACACCTGCCCAGTAGCTTAGAAGAAGCGAACCGAACAAGGAAAGGTAAGCAGAGGGATCTGGGGAGCCGGGGGAGGGGGGAGAAGCGTCCAGAGGGAAAGAGAGAAAGAGGAGTTGAAGGACTTCTTGAAGGGGTCAAATGTGTGGCTGACAAGAAGAGCGGAACAGAAAATGGTTTCAACGCACAATTGTGTCAAGAAGGGTAGAGGGAGGGGGAGAAGTGACCAGCCGAGCTAGCTTAGAGAGAATGAATGCAGATGCAGAGCAAATGGTGAACCAGGTGGAGAACAATGGCACCGGCAGAAATAGAGTAGTAAGCAGGGGGAGGCTTCGTATGAACGGTACGAAGTATTGGATAGGGTCAATGGATCGCTTTTGGCCACAAGCTGCTGCAAGATGCACACATTCAAGCCAAGACAGGACCGAGCAATTGATTGGTTGAAAGGTTGAAACGGAATGATGAGGCAAAGAATAAGCAGTAGAGGGGAGAGTGGGAATGATTGCTGTTGTTGTGGTTGTTGTGGAGAGTGGCTGCGGTGGGAAGACAAGACCAGATCCCCTGCCATGAACAAATTGACAGTCAAGAATGAAAGTGTGTATACGTACTCGTGATCACTCAAAGAGATTTCAATCAAGCAAAAAAATCAGGAAGAGACAGAGGGCCAAGAAGCGAGAAAGCGAAAGGAGAAGGAAAATAAGACATAGGCCAGATAAAGAGAGAGAGCGAGAGATTTGAGGGAAACGGAGAGTGAGAGGGAGAGAGTATGGAGTTGGTAAGAAAGAAAGCGGAGGGAACACGAGCAGGCTGGAGTGTGGCTAGTACTACTGGGTCACAGTACTGAGGCTCGGGAGTTATTGGCCAGATCCAGTCAACCTTACGGGCAGCACCACCAATCCACTACTGGGCAATCTAAAAATACTCCTACCTCGAGCCTTAAGTTAGTACACAACATACATGTAAGTTACCGTAAGTTCTTTACCGGGATACCTAAAGGTATGAGTATATGAATACTAGACTGCACAAACAATCTGTGTATCAGCTGTAGGTAGACGGTCTTCTAGATGGACAGGCCTTCACTCTAAGGGGAATGGGGTGGACGGTTGCTGAACAGTCTGACAGAGACAGAGTGATGGGAACGAGGCTGTGTTGGTTGAGACACTGGAAAAAATCATCGTGGCTGGGGGGCCAAAGGCTGCGAAGACCGCTGGGCTGATACCCCCAGCCAGTGGACAGCGGTTTCTAGATTCCCAGTGGAGGCTATTGGGTGGCTGTGCGCTCCGACCGCTTACTAATTTAGGCTCGAGCTGGGCCTGCGACTTACCCCTGCGCAAGTGTTCTGTACCACATCCTTCAGTGAATATCCTATGGAGTGTTCTGAAGAAGAGAGGTATCTCTGCAGCACTGCTCTTGCAGCACTTCTCTGTCAAAGTATATGAGTGACAGTATTGATTCTCACCCCTGTTGTGATTCGTCGTGATGTGTATTTTCTGTTTGGGTGTGGTGGGGGGGGGGGGAAAGACAAAAAACACTCTTGGAAGACAGAACAAGAAAATTTAGCAGAGAAAGAAAGTGATTGGATGAAGACGGGAAAGAGAGAAGGAGGAGAAGGAGAAGTAGAAATTGAAAATGAAATTGGAAAGCAGGAGGACTTCAGGTATAAACAGAACATCAAGTACGGAGTTCTTCCATACATAGTATACTAGAGGGGGAAAGAAGAGGGAGTGGGCTCAGGTGACGATGTGATGGAAAAGAATTGACTTGCAGCTATCACCTTACTTATACAGTAGAGTAGTCTAGTATGTGTACAAGATAGATACTCCGCTCCGTACAGTACTAGTACTGCACATAACGAAGTCATGGATAGCAGAGAACTAGAAGGTAACACGTGATGCTCCTTCCCCCTCTCCTAAGTAACGATACCTTTTAACAAATTCCCCCGCTTCTCCGGTACTGTATATACTGATGAGTACCTACTAGTAGTACTCAATCCCTCGGGTTACAGATGGCCAGCGGTTCTACAGCTCATTTGATTGGCTGATTGTGGAAGATAGTCAACTTACACTGCCAGGCACCTGGCACTGGCACCTGGCACTGGCAGCATCTCAAGGTTCCAAAGTTGGCGCTCGGCACACAGTGCCCATCTGGCAGTCCATGGAGATCCTCAATTTGATTCGTTCTCCAGGTGATGGAACGTGCATCTGAAGTGACAGCCAGGGCTTCTTCATGGCCTTTGCTCACGGCGAATCGCGTCCCCCGTCTCCACTGTGACAAGCCAGGTCGACTGCTCTAGTGGTTCAAATTGACTTCCTTGCTCATCCAATCACTATTTGCCCTAGATTGTGCTGCACCTTGCTGCACCTTGTCGGCGCTTAATTGCTCTCTTCACATACATCTAATCCATAATGCTATTGGGATGTCCCCCCCCCCTCTCTTCTCGTCAAATGAAGAAGGTATTGCTAGGACCCTCTTGATTGATATTCAAAGTGATCATGCCGCCCAGGCCCGGCTTTTCCTACCTCTCCCCTCATCTCTCATAGTTCCTTTTGTATTCGTGTCTGACTGCTTGCCTAGCTTCAGGGCCCTCATTTTGTACACGACCATTCATAACCTCAATATCATATCGAACAAACAAGAGAAGGTGATTGGGAATTCGCACTACCTCCTTGCGAAGAAAAGAATTGTTTTGATCTCTCGCCATCAAAACATATTTTCATTCCCGATGCTCCTTGTTGTATGACTTGCCCAGTTGTTTCAAACCTTCAAACCTATTCATTCGTCCTTGCGACCCAAGGTTGAGAGCTGGCCTCTTATACCTTCGAGCTCTTGCTACATTCGGCCTACTGCAAACCCGTTCACAGATGTCTATGTCCGGAGAGAGCCAGAAAAGTTTGCCTCAAACTTATGAAGCCGTGTCCCCGATTGATATCGTTAGTGGCCGTAATATTGGCGCAATGTTCCCACCCAACGTCGCCCTTCAGGAGCGGAAGTCTTCTGAATCATCAACTTCTTCGCTTAAAGCTTGTCGTTTGACTCGTTTTGCAGAGGCAGAAACTATTCATTCTCCTGCACACGCCGCAGATCTAGAACAGTCGCCATTCGCAGACCCACCTGAGGCCTTCCAAACTCTCCCCAATGTGTCCGACGTGGGTTTTGGCTATGTCGCTGCGAGTGATCCGGCGCACCATGCCTCGCATCACGACGTCCCATCCCCGGGTCTAAAGAGCGCACTCAAAGTTCCTGGCACCCCAGGACGAACCCTCAATCCATTGAGTCCGACCTTTCGGGAAGAGTTCTACGTGGAAAAGCAAGAAAAGGTCACCGAGAAGGAGAATGCTAGAGATCTTGTAAGTCAAAGTTGAAAACTGCCTGCCATGGTCGCTCTAGATGCTGATGAGGGCATAATTTAGCGCATCAAACTGCGTGTTCGCGTGGCCAAGGTTTTCCTCCGCTTCATCAATTTTGGATGCAGTCTGATCGTCCTGACGATACTGGGTACAACACTGACCGTCTTCCATGCGACCAAGTCGATTCCTGAGCGGAATACCTTCCCGCCATGGGAGACTGGTACAAATCCTTGGCCGCAATATCTGCTGCTGGGGGTTTCGTGTATCTCTTTGCTTGCCTGTCTCGCAGTATTCTGGGGCTACTGGAAAGGTGGTCACAAACGTGCGGAGAAGTTTGCCCTATACTATTCGTCAATCACAGTTGGCGTTTTTGTCTTTGATCTGGTGATGTGGATTGTGGCCGCCGCCATATTTCAGCACTCCAAGTCCAGTGGGAACAACAAAGATCTCTGGGGATGGTCTTGTGTTCACAACGAACGAGAGCAGCTATTTCAAGACCAGATTGATTACGCGCTCCTTTGCCGCTTGCAGGTACGCTAACCTCCTTCTCTCAGTTTTGTCTGGCTAACACAACCACACTGACAGGATTGGGGACTGGTCTGTGCCGTGATCGAGATCGTCTTGGAAATACTGGTGCTCCTGGTCTATGTGGTCGTTGCGTACCGTTTCTGGACCAAAAGAAAGCTGGCCAGGTCCATGGACCGCCGCGATCGCGCTAGAACAGATTTGTACATGGCCCAGCTCCGACAGTCCGCGCCGAACACTCCTAGATTTTCTCATACGCCTAAGGCGCCTATTGTATCAACAGGCATGCCCCAGGACACCCTCACGCAAGATCCCTACTCCGCAGCAGAGAATGGAGAGGTATATGCTACTCAGTTTGCCTACCAGCCAACCGAGACCAAATCCCAAGCACCTTTCCAACTCAAGCCTCCGCCCATCCGGGTTCAGCATGCGACCCCTCAGCCAGCTCAAGAAGAGTTCCATGCACCTGCTCCGATCCCTACTAC
The DNA here is from genome assembly GCF_001890905.1 of Aspergillus aculeatus ATCC 16872. Classification (NCBI taxonomy): domain Eukaryota; kingdom Fungi; phylum Ascomycota; class Eurotiomycetes; order Eurotiales; family Aspergillaceae; genus Aspergillus; species Aspergillus aculeatus. The sequence continues at coordinate 3,633,846 of NW_017962976.1, forward strand.
CTCAAGTCATCACATGACGGCGGCACCCGGCGAACGTACCTACGAGAATGTACCTATCCCCGAGGCATACAAGAGCCCCATGAGCCCTGGATTTCTCCGGGGGTGAGTTAGATAGTTGGAGATAATCATGACGAAAAATGATGGAATGAAACCCACACGCATCTGGCTTGAATACCAATTTTGCTGACTACTAGGTCTGGGAAGCTTTGCTGGAGGCCCCGGTCGTGATCGAGCATAAGCCTGCCCTTACTTCCCTCTTCACCAAGCACCTCCCAATACTTCCATATCCTAGATAGTCGATTTTGTGGAGAGATCTGTGTGCACCTCTCCCTCCAGCTCCCTTGTTGGTCTCAACTGCCGCTTCCTTTCGAGCCGATCTACCTCAATCGTTTCTGATTCTTTCTTTATTGATACGTAATTCGAATTGATACCACGTTCGCATGTACCTACAGTGTCTCACTTTATAGCTCTGTGTTATTGGAATTGCAAATGTCTAATCACTGTGAAGCAGCATTGCTGCATTCAATGCCTTAGAGACAGATGTTGGAAGTACCTCAAGCCGATGGGCTCAGTAAGGGGTATGTGGCGCCTGATTGAAAGGGCAAGCAAGCATTATCATCATTTATGTCAATGTTATGGTAGGTGAAGAAGGAATATGTAAGTGTTCATCCCGGCATTGCCTAAACTATTTGACATTTGAAACAAGGAAGACAATAAAACGCAGCCAATAAAGACAGCCGTGAGATGTAAGCTAATTCTCACTTTGAAAATTGCACCGCAAAAACAGCATACCGGTAGAGCCAGCCAAGAAAGTCACCCCTGCCCATTTCCTAACAAAAGAATCCCCAATCCAGAGCGCCTATGCCCACAAGACCCAAGCATGTTACAGAAATGATCAGCATTACCTCATATCGAGGTGATCGGCCTTGTGCATATGGTAGCACTACCGATCACACTCTCCATCATGCATTGCCCTCGTCGAGGATGGCGTTTGCATCTTTAGTAACGAAGATCTCTTCCAGCCTTCCAGCACCAAGGCTGCTAGGGCCATCATCATTCTGCAAAACTAAACCCTGTTCATTAGCCAAATGGAGCAGACAGATGAAACCAAAGGACGTGCTAATGTCGCGTAGCTTCTCCGGGGCGTAAACCATTTTCAGTGAGTTCATGATTTGTGTAAATCGAAGCGTACTGTCCGCAGAAACATCCTCTTGGCCTTTACCCAATGGTGTAGATGTTGAAATCGGCTGCGCCTCGGTCTCGGGGTGTTGAGGCGTAGCTTCCTCGGTGACATTGGGTATGGTATTTGCCTCACGAGTCGTATCAAACGAGGATGTTGTTATCAGCCGCTCTCCCATGCCCCTCCACATTTCCTGCTTTAACCGACGCACATCAACCTTTTTAGCCACTCGAGCATAAGCGACATATTCGGGACGCGCCCGACGACCGCCTTGCGTTACTAGTTGAGACCCAAACCCTCCAGCACCAACTGGCAATGTGGAGCCAGGGGCTGACCCCATCATGCTAAGGAGTGCGGGGAGGGCTGATGTTCCCGCAGACTCTCCTACAGATGCACCTGGACCTCCATCCGCGGGAGGGGAAAGCATTTCTCTAGCATCAGCGAATGGGAGGTTTTCGCCATCGTCATCGTCGAAACCGTTCGGGAATGCAAGGCCATCATCATCCGCGAAGAAGTTGGCGTCATATGCACCTGGAACACCCTCATCGGAAGCGGCAACATCCTCCGGTTTGTGATTTGCCCAGAATGCCTCGTCCATCTCCCCATTGCCCGAGATTTGATCAGGTCGCCGGTGGTCAGATCGCTTTGAACCCATGAATCTCTTGGATCCCAATCTCGCTTTTGGCTTGAGAAAGAGGCGAAGCAATTGTTGTGAATTGAAGTGCTTGTCGTCCGGAAGAAGGTTACGACCCTTTGTTTTCCATTGTGTTTTAGGCAGAGAAATTGTGGAATTCGAGCTGGCGGGCATATAGATTAGTTCCCCGATAGTAGTATCAAGCGGTGTAGAGAAATCAATCTCGAAAGGTTCCTTCTCCCTACGTTGCTTCGGCGCAACGTTGGCGTTGCTTGCAGCGGCATGCTCCTTGATCCGGCGAATCTTCCAATGCTCCGGCCCTGCCCAGTTCTTCTGTAGGGCATTGTCGAAATAGCTGAGAATATTTTCATGATCCCTGTTATCTGGCTGGTGTGTCAAAGAGATACCATAGACATCACCATCATCGCGATCCATATCTTCGCCATCTGCATCATCCTCGCCTTCTCGATCAACACGATGCACTTTCAGCATGGGCTCCAAAGCAGCTTCACGGGCCCAGACCTCACCTCCCTCGCCAAAGCCAGCATCTCCGCCTAGATCGAAGCCAGCCAGCGTGGCATCGTCATCGTCGTCGTCGAACCCGACTGCGTTGTCATCATCCAGCATGATACCGGACGCGTCACTCACGGGACCCGCCTCTTGGCCTCTCTCATGCCGCCAGTCGTCGGATGCCTTCAAAAAAGGAATGTCTAACGAGCCGCTTGGGTCGCCGAGATCAAAGTTCTTCAATGACGGGCAGATGTCCTGATTGTCCACGAGGTCCAAGTTTGGAAAAAATCGTTCCCCCAAGGGAGTCATATCTATCTCCATGCTGTCCTCAAACATGGTGTCTGCCGTTTTTCTGGCCGAAGACGGTGATGATGGTAGTTCTAGTTCCTGTGATTCCGCCTCCTGATCGTCTGCATCCTTTGAATTTGCTTCAGCTGCCGCGGCCGCATCATCACTGCTATCAAACACTATGCGTCCCTGCCCATCAATAGATAGGTGATTCAAAAGTAGCCCTTTGGCACCACCTTCATCAAAATCAGCGGAGGCCTTCTTGAACAATGGGTCAACGGAGAATTCGAGCTCAAATTTTTTCAATTGGAGCGAGGAGAAGGATGGTGCTAGTGTAGCTTCATGTGATCGCTGTGCCCTCGCGAGGGTTAGCAACTGTTAAGAAAATTGCGAATAGAGTTATGAGGGCAAACAAACCTTTCTCCTTGATTTTCGAACGGCACCTTCTTCTCCGTCCTCGTCTTCGTCTGCCCCATCTCCATCGCCGCCCTCAGCTCCGGTTTCGCGAGCTCTCTTGTCACGACTGTCGGCTAAGCCACTTAGTAGTTTGCCTGTCTCCGTCGCCACGCTATCTACTCTGCTCGTGTAGATCTTGACGCAACCATCCAGCGTGCAACTAGCCTTCTGAAAGTTGACACCGTCGCCCTCCTTGAGTAATGACATATCATGGAAGTAGTCAATCAATGCGAAATTCCAGGAGTTGTTAGCATTGATCTTGTTGTCGGTGGCCATTTTCATCCATTCTTCAAAGTTGGCCAAGATTGGTACGCGCTTCATTGGTGTCACTGCCCTGCGTCCACCCACATCACTTTCTCGCCCTCGATACCCCGAGCCTCGAGGGGTGGCGGGGCTCATGCTAGCACTCTGATCGTATCCAGTATATCGTCGAGGCGGCATAGGTGTCTTTACAGCAGCCTTGATTTGGTCCATATGGCGGTCATGTCTAGCTTGGCGCGCCTCCATGCGCGCTGCTTTCTCTCCCATGTCGTCGTTGAGTGGTATCCTAAGACTGTCCGTCAGTACTTCCCACCAAGATAGCTACGGAGCCGTGCAAACCTCATGGGAGAGTTCTTGAGAGGGGTAGATGCGCCACCATTGGAGCGACGGTGCTTGGAATTAGCCACGCGCGGCATTGTGCAGAGGGTGTCTTTGTTGGTGGGGGAGGGGATGTAGTGGAGCGGCGGAAATCGAATGAGTATAGAGCCCTACGGGAGCCAGTTCCGAGATGAGAATCAGACGAGCCAAATAGTCGGCATCAGGTACCATGAGGCCGTAGGAAACGGTGTGTGGTGGTGTGTGGTGATTATCGTTTTGACCCAGTCAGCCCCCCATCTGGGACGAAACAAACAGTCAACAAAACATCCGCCCCGCCACAGTAACCATTACCGCAATCTCCCCGCTTGCTGAGTCAGCTTAAGTGTGGTTAACGTAATCGGTAAGCCACCCGCCATGGTAAGCCACCCGCCACCCGCGCGCGTCAGTCTCGCGTTTCTTCAACATGAAGCAATTCAACCACCAACAACTCCACCAAAAATGCCTCAATCGTCAAAATCTTTGGTGGATCAAGAGGGCCGAATCTGCCTTGCTATCGAGACTATTCAAAAGGGCGAAATTCTTCTTATAGCGGAAGCAGCACGTGTATTTGAGATTCCGCGTTCAACCCTACGAGGACGCCTGCAAGGAGTCAAAGCAAAGTCAAATAAACGTGCTAACTCTATGAAATTGACTTATCTTGAAGAGGAGGTTTTAAAGAATTGGATTCTCTCGCTTGTAAAGCGAGGGCTTCATCCTCGACCGTCATACGTGCGGAATATGGCAACAATCCTCCTTCAAAAACGTGACTCGAATTCCACTACTTCCGTAGGCGAAAAATGGGTATACAACTTTGTTAAACGTACCCCGGTCTTAAAGAATCAATTCTCTCGGAGATATCATATCCAACGTGCGAAATGCGAAGATCCGAAGCTTTTAACCGAGTGGTTTGACCGTGTTGAAGCCGCAAAGAAGGAATACGGCATTCTTGATTAAGATATATGGAACTTTGATGAAACCGGCTTCGCTATGGGAATAGTGGCTACAGCCCGTGTAGTTACACGGTCTGACTGCGTGGGCAAGCCGTTTCTTATACAGCCAGAAAATCGAGAATGGGTGACTTCAATTGAGTGTATCAATGCGGCCGGCGTGGTGTTGCCACCGTATTTAATTCAAGGGAAAAGTTCATATAGAGGCATGGTATCAAGGCCTTCTTCCCTCTGATTGGCGTATTAATTTATCGCCAAATGGTTGGACTTCTAATGATATCGGTTTACATTGGCTTCGTGAACACTTTGTTCCTTCTACTAAAGACCGGCGGATTGGGCGATATAGCCTCTTGATTCTTGACGGACACGACTCCCATTTGACTCCGGAATTTGACAATATATGTAGTCAAAACGGTGTTATTCCTATCTGCATGCCTCCACATTCTTCACATCTTTGTCAACCGCTTGACGTTGCTTGCTTTGCACCGTTGAAACGAGCGTACGGAAGCTTGGTAGAACGGTTGATCCGCCAGGGCATCCACCATATTGATAAGGTTGATTTCTTGGATACGTACCCAGAAGCACGCTCTCTTGCCTTCAAAGAATCAACTATATGCAACGCCTTTAAGGCTTCAGGATTGGTTCTATTCCAGCCGGATGAGGTTCTCGGTAAGCTGGTTATACAGCTCCGTGAGTCTACTCCAACCGGCAGTATCACCACCACATCAACAGTGCCAAAAACGCCCAAGAATACGAAGCAACTACGAAGGCATGAAACTATAATTAAAAGGCTTCTTCGTGAATGTACAATCAGCCCATCCTCGCAGCTGAAAGCAGCGTTATCCTATGTTATGAAAGGATGCGAAATCGCCTTCAACCGGGCTGCTCTGCTTGAGCAGGAAAATGAGGAATTACGAACCGGATTAGAGAGGCAAAACACCAAGAACAAGAGATCTTATCGCCAGATGGCTGGTCTAAATGGCCTCACCGTTGACGAGGCCAAAAACGCGTTTAAAAGAATTTGTGAAGCTGATCAAGTTGGTGGAAGTCAGCTTGAAGAATCAGCTGCCGGCGAGGAACAACCTCGCCGCCGGGCACCATCTCGCTGCAGCGAGTGTGGAACAATTGGGCATATAAGAACAAGGTGTCCTACACGTCAAAACACCAAATAAACACGTTATTTCGTTGATATATAGTGTATATCAGCTTCATCTTTTCATGGAAGGCTGTTTTGGTGGGCGCGGGTGGCGGGTGGCTTACCATGGCGGGTGGCTTACCGATTACGTTAGCTATGACTAGTTAGGCTATAACTAAGTGGTAAGGTAGGTACACATACTGTACTGTACTGTAATAAACATACTTAAAATCATATCTGCACCGCCTCCTGCCGTGACATCAGTGGCTGGTGCTCCCTATACGTAGTCAACCTTACTTAATTTACTTACCACTCCGGCCGCTTGCTGGTCTTTCCTCGATGGTCGTCTGTCTATCGGTCTGTCTGTCTAAACTATCCGTCCTCCACCTGCTCTTCCCCCTTCTCTTTCTACCTCCTTCATTCAGTCTTCGGCCCGTTCAACTGCGCGACACCAACATCCTCTGTCTCCATCTTTCAGACCTTCAGCACTTTGTTCGTCGCTTACTCTTTGCCGCAGTTGGATGGTGCGAAACAGAGTGAGCACCAGCCACGTGCTTATCCGGGTGTGTGGATCGTGACGGCCTAAATCGCCCAGGATGCCGCGATATCTCTAAAAATGCTATCAAGACTGATCGCTCGCCACAACCGAATCTCTCGGCAAAGGCGCTTCTCTGTTCGGCCATTTTTCTGGTCCATCATACTTCTGACGTTTCTTGGTCTCTCCAGTTGGACTTTGCGACGGCTCACGCATGAACCTGCCGTTCCCGACCTATGGCGGCTTCGCCAGCGAGACAACACACTGGAGGTATGTATCTCTTCTCATGTCTCGGGTAATAGTCTGGATGCAGTACGGGGCTCTGACCTCCTTTACGCTCTATGCAGTGTCGCTTAGTCCGTCAAGCCCAGGACCAGTGCTCTTTTATCAGGACAAACTGCCCTGATGATCAAGATGGACTCATATCCTACCTTGAGCTCTATTACTGCACCTTAGCGAATGCGAAGCCTTTGGCGCTCATAGTCATCATATCATGGCTGTCCCTATTGTTCAGTACTATTGGGATCGCTGCTAGTGATTTCCTCTGCATCGATCTGAGCACACTGGCCAGTGTTCTCGGTTTGAGTGAAAGCCTCACAGGCGTCACCTTCCTCGCCTTTGGCAACGGAAGCCCCGACGTGTTCTCCACGTTTGCTGCCATGCGATCAAACAGTGGTAGTCTGGCTATCGGGGAACTTCTCGGCGCAGCAAGTTTTATAACATCAGTGGTTGCTGGCTCGATGGCGCTGGTCCGCCCATTCAAGGTTGCGCGGAGGAGTTTTGTTCGAGACGTAGGATACTTTGTTGTGGCTGTGAGTTTTAGTATGTTCCTACTTGCTGACGGACGCCTGCATGTCTGGGAGTCAGCCACAATGGTAGCTCTATACTGTTTTTATGTGGTGCTTGTTGTGACATGGCACTGGTATATCCTACGACGGCGCCGAGCCTACGAGCGGAACTTGGCGGCACGGTCGCACTTCCATATACCTGAAAATCAAGAGCTCGACATCGAAGAGTTCGAGGACGATGATCCTGGGATAGCCTCTGAGTCTACGAGTCTCCTTCGCGGCGAAGATTTCAACACGCTGGAAAGGTCTGATGCTGGGATTTGGCAAGAAGGAGAGGAAGACGATGAAACCCGCAACCGTTACCTGGCTGAAATACGAGATAACATGCGTGTCTTTCGCCCAGTTGCCCGGCGACGCAATACTTTAAATCCCATCCGGCCAAGCCTCGTGGGTGCACTGGAATTCCAGTCCATTCTTACTTCTCTCCAGAAATCGAGGAACCTTCACTCAGATGCCCCACCCGTCAACCTGGACCAATATTCAGACAACGAGGAAATGGCCACGCCATATGTGCGTTCGGACAACGTCTCGGTTGCATCTCATCCGCACGCTATTCGACCCTTGACCAGCGATCGCTTGCAATCTAATCAAGCACGTGTTCCAACTAGAACTCGAGCCGTATCTGCCAACGCTGCAGTGGACCTAAAATTGGACACAAGCATATTAGAGTCTAACTCCAGACAACCCCTGCTGACTGTCAGCCAACCCTCGGTCAACAGTCAAGCAATGAGCGGCATACATCAGCCCAATTGTCTAAGCCAGAGTCCAAACCTCCTTGCTCCTCCGGAAACGTTCCACTTACCCACATATCAGTCATCAAACTCACACCCCAGTTCTCCGCTGGCCATATCCCCTAGGGGTACGGCTCTATCTGCAGATGCCCATCTAGATAGCCCAATTAGCCCTTTTCCACCTCTTCTGGATGGTATGAATGCAGTGTCTTCGAGGGCACCGAGCATTCGCTTGCCGCCTGCTACAAGTCCCACTGAACCACTCTATTTTCAGGACGGTGTTGGGATCAATGGGGACAACCAAATCAAAACGTCGGCAACATCTTGGGCTACGTCTTGGTCTAAGTTGCAGTCAATCGTGGCAATACTTTTCCCTACAATGGTTGGATGGAAATCCAAATCTATCTGGGAGCGACTTTTAGGCGTCATTGCAGCTCCTAGTGTGTTTCTGTTAACAATCACACTCCCTGTCATTGAGGCAGCACAGTCAAGCCCTGATGCTGGCGGGTTTTCCGTCGTCATAACACCTGCAGATACTGTCAACGACCCTGCGTCCCTGATAGCTTTACCGGAAGACAGCCCACTTCTACATGCCCTTGATCAAGAACCCAGAGCCGAAGATGCCATTCATTCAAGCCGGAAGTCCCAGTGTGCACCACCGCGGTCACGCCTTGATTCTGAAATTCCTGTCATCGAAGAAAGCACGGGTTCGTGTACAACGGTCACGAAAGAGTGGTGCTCTTGGCTGGTCTGGGTCCAGCTTTTCACGGGTCCTTTCTTTGTGGCTCTGATTACATGGACAGCCACGGATCCCGAGTTGAAGCTTCGCAGTCTACTATTACCGTTCTTGGTCTCACTACTATTTTCGCTGGTATGTAGTACGGCCCTTATAATCAGCACGCGGCACCGCTCGGCTTCGCAGCCTCCAAAAAAGTGGCGACCTTTCCTAGCACTCTTAGGGTTTGTCGTCGCTATCTTCTGGATTGCGACAATAGCCACAGAAGTGGTTAACCTCCTCAAGACCTTAGGTGTTATCTTGAACATCAGTGATTCTCTTCTAGGACTCACAGTCTTCGCCGTGGGCAACTCACTAGGTGATCTTGTTGCAGATATCACTGTTGCGCGTCTGGGCTATCCTGTCATGGCACTAAGTGCCTGCTTTGGAGGGCCCATGCTAAATATTCTTCTAGGAATCGGCTTGGGGGGTCTATACATGACTGTGAATGCGAGGCCAGGAACAGTCGAAGCGCACGGAGGCTCTTACGAAATTGAGGTCTCGAAAGTTCTTGTCATCAGTGGCGCTACCTTATTGATTACTCTGCTCGGGCTATTGATTGTAGTTCCGTTGAACGGCTGGAGGATGGACCGGAAGATTGGCTGGGGCCTTGTAGTCTTATGGGGTATCAGTACACTAGGCAATGTTGTTGCTGAAATTATAAGTTAAAAGTTTGCAAGGGACTTGGGAGCTATCCTAAAAGATCTTTCGCAGGAATATCACATTCCTCAAGTGGCTCTTGGGAAGGTGCCTGTTGCTTTGCTCTGTCATTTATACACTATATATAGATCAAGATACATATTGAAAGGGGGTATTAAGTTACATCAATGCTTTGTTACATTTTGTTTTTGATTATTGTAGGGGTTAACCCGCGTGCTCTTTTTACGTAGTCATGAGAAACAGTAAAGTCAATTCGAGGTGAGGTTCACGCGCATCTTGTCAACTACATTCTCGACATCCAAAGTGGTAGAGCTCTAAAAACAAACATTTCGAGGTTAAGTAGATCGCGTTTTTAGTCTAAAACACGACCTGCGGTAGAACTGATGCTTCGGTCATTGGTCTGCACTTTCCTAAGCCCTTTACCTGCTTGGATGGAGGCTAGCAAAGCCCCTCGGTCCATTGCGCCTGCTGGTGCCGATGGGGGAGCAGGTGGCGGAGGTATACCCGGAGGTGGAGCAGGAGGTGCCATGCCGGGTGCAGGAGGCGGCGGCGGCGGCGGCGGAGCAGCAGGCTCGACGCTTAAAACAGGCACTGGAGGAGGGGGGGGTGGAGGTGGCGAGGGCGTTCCCTCAGTTCCAGAAACCGTATCTTCTTTCTCACCAGATGGCACTTGTGGGACTACCGGATTATCTTGTATAGAAATGGACGATTTCGACGAAGGCTTGTCATCCATGGCGCTCAAAGGCCGCGGAGGAGCCATAGTACCGAATAAGATACTGGCGAGCTGCTTCGCACTGCCACCTCCAGGGCGTTCGTCATCGTCGTCATCAGAGGAATCGAAGTCTGACCCTGCTGCAGACCAGTCATCGTCTGCTTCAGGACGAACACGCGACTTGCGTTCCAAAGGTCCGGGAGCAGTGAAAGTCGGTTTGGTGCTCTCTTGTTGTTGCGCCAATCGATGGAAAGGGTTCGTCGACTGGGAATCGGCTTTTGAAGGAACGCTTGTTGTGGGGTGAGAAACCGGCAGAGAAGCAGCAGGGTTTTCTGGACCCTGACCAATTTTCTTGAAGTAGGGATTCTTGGATTCAGCCTCGGGGCTGAGATTACCCGCGGAGGACTGGCCGGGACTGACGACAGGATCTACCGGCGGCGCTGAGATTGTGTTCGAGGCTGGAAGCGCAGTGGTTAATGCCGCGGGAAAGACTTGACTTTGAGTCGGTGTGGCATCCCGAGGAACGATCTCTTCGGGGCCTTCCTCATCTGAAGAACTTTCCTGCTCAAGGCCTTCCAACTCCAATTGAAGCTGCCGCTCTCTTTCTCGTGCCATTTCAAGCTCAGCACGCTGAGCTGCAAGCCTTACTTCCTGCTCCTTCGCCGCGCGAATTGCGTCTTCCTTTCTTCGTTTCTCTTCCTGCTTCTTTATCTTGCCTTGCCTGACCTGCTCCTGAAGTGCAGCAAGGCGCGCTTCCTGTGCCTCTTTCTCCTTCATCAGCTCTTCTTCACGCAGTTCGGCCTCGGACCTAAAGTAGGTGTGCATGTTAGTAAAATGGTTATAGAAATCGGGTTGCAAAAGGGGCATACTCCAAGCGCATGGTCTCTTCCTCTAGTGCACGCTGCTCCACTCTGATGGCTTGTTCACGATTAGATTGTTCTGTTTCCGCGACTGCATTTGCAGCTTTCTTCGCATCAACCTGGTCCGCACTGTCGGTGCGAACCCTTCTCGAAGGTGGTGCTGGGGGAGGCTTCTTGCCAGCTGGTTTGGAGTGCATCACAGGTCCTCGTTGCTCTTCGGCCAGACGTCGCTGTCTCTCTTGTTCCCGCCTGGCATCTTCCTCTTCGGCTCGCCTTAACCGTTCTTCGCGTTCCCTCTTCTCTCGCTCCTGACGCTGAGCAAGAGTTTCAATGGCGCCATTTTGAGGCTTCAGGCCGGCAGCTGCCATTCGCTCAGCAATGCGCTTTTGTGCACGCTCCCTGGCAGCTGCCACCCGGTCCTCATGTGTAGAGCCAGGCAACGATCCCATAGAGCCTGTGGACACGGGGGAGGACCGCACGGCAGGTACGTTCGGGGACAATCTACCGTCATCATGTTGGCGCTGGTCTTTGGCAGTGGCTGGCCCAGATTGTCTAGATGCGAAGGTCAGTTAACGAGGTCGTTCCCAGGGCTCTCTGGCTGCGGTTGATATGGTGTTCATGGGGGATATAGGAGGGACTTCTTACTCGTCCTTACGAATATGGGCGGTGCGGCTACCGCGTTTCAAATCGTAAATAAAGTCCCGAATAACATCTTCCACACCCAAGGCATCTTCCCAACGTCTTCTTTCGTGCTCACGTGTGGAACTCTCGCCACCGTCTTTGAGGCTGTCTTCAAGACTATGTGCGAATTCCTTCACGCTAACTTCCACATCGCGAGTCATCGTCTCATTTTTCTCTCGCTCAGCCTTCACTTTGGCAGCTTCAGCTTCGACGCGACGAGCAGCAGCTCCATCATCATCCTGGGAAGGCGGGAGGGGCCTTCCAGCGAGTTCGGCAGCGCGGGCCTGCATTCTGGCACGCGCCCGTGCCTTTATGAGATCAGCCTCAGTCACAGAGCCCCCGGGCCCTGTGCCAACGATGTTAGAGGCACTGTTAGGATGGTCCTTGGCATCCTTGAGGCGAAATAGCTCTAATCTAGCTTCTGCAATCTCTCGTTCGATGCGCCTCACCTCCGATGCAATTTGCGGAACTTGGTCCTCATAAGCCTGTAGCTGACGGCGTAGCGATCGCCGCTCTGCGCCAGAATCAAGGTTGCGCAAGAAAGCATCTGGGTGGGTGTCAATGTCATCTTGCACACGTCGAATGCGATCCATCAGGCTTTCCGCCTCTCTCCGGTCTCTTCGATCTAAAGCATCATCCTCTTCGGCCTGATTCTCGTCCTGGAAATCCACCGCATCGAGCATTATCTGCGCCTCACGCATCTTCTTCTTCAGTTGTTCGACAGAGAGTTCCTCTTCAGGTGCCTGTGAAGTAGCAGGGGACGGTGTCCGACCATTGTTACCTACACGACGACGAGCGCTGGAGCGATAACCGGCAGCCGCCTCATCGTTGTTCTTAAACAAAGTGGCATCTTTGCGGCCGGCTCCCGGAGAAGTTGAACCACCACGGAATGAATGCTCTTTTAGATAGCTAACACCGGTCTTCTGCGGCTGTAGAAACGCGCCTGAAGCTTTCCGTGTTTCCGCATCCTGTGAAAGCATAGACTTGATTGTGCCGATAGAATCATTCAAATTCCTCGTTGAGGGGGGAACAAGCTCCGGTGGTAGGCGGCTGGGCACTGGATACCCGTTGAGCTTCCTATAGATCAGATGCATCGCAACAGCAAACTCGTCCATGTTGAGACGGCCTCTATTGTGAGGGTCTGCCAGCGTCCAAATGCGCTCTAGGTCTTTCCTGTCTAAGCCGCTTTGGCCCATTATCTCGATCGCGGTGTCACCGCCAATGAAGCCTTTGCGAAATCCGTCCCATGCTCGGAAGAGATCATCATAAATCTTTTTCTCCTCTTTTGTGATAGCCCAGGGAATGCGAGCGTTGCCCGAAAGGCCGGCAGCGGAAAAGCCTCCTTCGCGTCCCGGTTGCGGCATGAGTTGCTGCTTGAGAGCTTCGATATTAGGCAACCCCGACGACGGGGCATTGACGAAGCCCCATTGTCCGGGAACACCGGTAGGCTGCGCAGCTAACCCAAGGGCGGCTCCGGTTTGTGAAGGACTAAGGCTGTACCCGGGACCGGTAGGCATCGGTGGAATAGGATGGCGAGGCCCGCTATAACCCGTGGGCTGAGGGATAGGCATGAACCCTGTTGGCTGGGGCTGCAAATCTTGCTGCCGAGATTGCCCAGGTAGACCTGTGATTTGGGAAGGAAGAGAGCCATGGCCTGAAAAGGATGACTGACTTTGCTGGAAGCCGCTCGTTTGCTGGAAGCCCGTGTGCTGCGCCGCGAGCTGGGTCAAAAGCTGGGCGTTAGTAGGTTGCTGAGGCTGAGGCTGCTTCGGAGCTGAAGGAATAGTTTGATTTTCCATCATTGGACCATCAAAGTTCGGGGCATTTGTCCTCGCGACGGGCTCCGGTTGTGTATCCGGAACTTGGAAAGAGATTATGTCAACCATGCTAGATACCTCGTTCTTGATTGTCTCCGGAAGGGCCTCCGGGAGATCCCTGCCTGTGATCCTGAGGTTGCATAGGTACATTGCCAAAGCGAATTCGGGAAAAAACAGCTGCCCTGACTTGGTAGAATCAGATAGAACCCTGTAATCATTAGCAACATCCTGATACTGGGGACGGAGCTTGGCAACTCACCAAATCTTGGATAGATCACTTCCCGAAAGATTCGACCGTAGTAGAAGCTCCTTGGCTTTCTCTCCTGTGAGAAAGTATCAGTAACCGTGCGAGCTAAGGCTCTCCTAAGGTCGATTCGCATGACTTACCACTCATTGTGTGATTACTCCCTACGGCAGATTTGAAAAGCTGTTCAAATTTGGCCTGATCTTGCGCCGTGATGAATGACAGTCTGATATTGGGAATCTTATTCCCGGCTGACTTGGGCGGCGGCGGCGGCGCCATCCCAGTACTGCCCTGGAATGAGTCTGCCATTTCCGTCGATGTCCTAGGAGCGGGTCGAACAGTAAGACCTGTATTCGATGGGACTTGAAACTGCGCAGTCTGCGGCTGGGGGGAAAGCCCCGTGTATTGTGGTTGCTGAGCTGAAACTTGATAGCCACTCTGAAGCGATTGTGATAATGCTCCAGGGTAACCAGTAAGTTGAGGCTGCAGCTGCCCGGTGGGGAATCCTGTAGACTGAGGCTGTAGCTGAGAGCCCCCTAGCCCGACCAGCTGAGGAGGCGCATAGCCGGTTGACTGCGGAACGAAGCCAGTTTGATGTGGTAGTGGTAGTGGTAGTTGTTGTTGTTGTTGTTGTTGCTGTGGTTGGCTGGGAGGAAATGGCGAGTAGGGGGTCTGTTGCTGTTGCTGCTGCTGCGGCTGCGGCTGCACGAAAGGGGGTTGGCCGGGACGAGCGCTGTTGGCGCCCAGGAAAGAGCTCGACGAAGAATACATTGGCAAATGCACGGTTGCATTTACTGAAGTAGTGGAGAGAGAAACAAGCTCAAAATAAGGAGACGATGGAGAGCGCAGAATAGGGAAAAAAACAAAGGTAAAACAACAGAAGAAGAGCCGGCCGCGCGAACAGGACAGGCAACAGTTTCGGGGGTTTCGGGGGAGGCGGGAGTATTTGGGGGTGGGGGGAACTGGGAAGGGGAGCTGCCGGTGCGTGCATCGGTCGGTGACGCTGACGGCGGTTGACAACTTACATAATCAGGGACGGTAAGTTACTCAGTAATTACTCTGTACTACAGTACAGTAACTACGTGGTTAACTAACTTAGCGTGTTTGTCAGTCAGATAATAACCAAGCCAGCCCAGAGGCCTACCCACAAACCACCTATGTATTGTACAAAGTGTATGTATTATTACTTGTATCACAATCAGTTTGAAAATCATGGTTATATCTAGTTGCTTGTTGCTTGTTGGCCCAATAGCTTTCAATAGATCTGGAGTTATAGAGTCTACAAGGTGGCTTGCTAACTTACCTGGCTTCTTTAGCTAACAATATTGTTTGACCTATTACTACTTGCAAGTTAAGCGACTGCTATTAAGTTACAAGTATCTACTCAAGCTTAAGAAAGTTGATCAACTACTGTTAACTCTATGTACTAGTACATAGTCGCTACTCCCAAGTGCCTGGATAGGCTGAGCCAACGCTCAGCCACCTAGAAGATTAGTGAATTGAAGATGTAGGTGAGTTACGTGTATACCTTCTGACCCTGCCGTTAGAAAAAAAGTGTCACCCTGGAACGCTTAAGGCAACGCATTGAGCAAGTTATAGATTAATCACATGTGAAACAAGCGAAGTAAAACAAGCGATAAAAGCACTTAGTCATGATGGCAGATAAATAGATGCATGCGCGTTTCGATCTGTCCATGCAAACAGAGCCAAGTTGAAAACAGCGGGATATTGACAACAAAGGGTATGATGATAACAGAAACATATCCGGCTGCGTAAGTTTAAAGATTCAGCACGTCAGGAATCGCGTAGCAAGTTTATTCTGCGGACAGCAGCGGATAGTGACTATAGTCCATCCTGACCACCGTTCTGCTGTTGAGTGGCCCCCACCATCTTACGGAGCTCATACTCTTTAGTGAATTCTCGGGAGAGAGTACCCAGGTCGCGCACAAGCTCATGGCAGGCGGTAATAACAGCTTCTTTGGGAGTAATCTCGCCATCTGTCTGTACGCGTAGCAGAAACTGCGGGACAAGCGGATGAGGCACCTTTGTACTTCTTGTCAAAATCCATCCTGGCTAGTAGCTATCAGTGAACGCGAAAGGGCATACCTTATACGCAGCGAAGAGGACGTGAGAGCTTTGTAGCAGGCGAGAACGGATCAAGTTCCCTAGAGTGTGATCCTCTTTATTGAAGGTGAAAATAGCGGAAGAGGGGATGCCTGGTCGAAATCAGAGTTTGTAACATTCACCAGGCAAGGCCGAAAAGGATAAGTGACGCACGAGTGTCTATCTCCATCTCGACTTTGCTTTCGCCACTGGCGAGCACAAATGACTCGTAGCTGGTTGAGGAATAGGTCAGTAGATGGACCTTAACCATCACTTGCGTAGAGCCAACGGATCGAATGAACACAAGGGCACAACACTGTCGATCTGACGGAGCCGACCTTTGCTGCTGGTCATGGGACACATTGATCGTAGACTGACAGCCTACTCGAGGCCCGCCGTTGCCGTGTCTCCAACGAGCATAGGCTGTCTCCGGCGGCAGAAGATATTCCTTGCTCGGACTCATGGCCGCAGCCGTCTAACGTGACAATGACTCGGAGCAGGCAGCAAGGGCTCGGTGAAAGGTGATTGACGTAAGGGTGATGTACAAAAGAATGAGACAAAATGGGGAAACAGTAGCAGCAAACACCAACCAGTGTGACGTGGGAATTTATGGGGAAAGGATGAAATGAACAAGAGCCATTGCCATGCAAAAACTCCAACGTTGAGGTCAATCAATGAATGACAAAAGCTCGGAGCGCAGAGAGCTCGTACAGCTGCACCCATGTACAGGTCTTTAATTTCAAACGATGAATACTGATATGAACAGAAGAAAGAGCCATGCTTCTAACTAAAAGTAATTCTTACCGATCTGGGGCGTTCATCTTGTATTTGGAGTTCAGATATCCAGACGAAGGAGGGCAATTCAAGAGAACCGAAAATAGCCGCGATCCCAACACAGCAGTCAGCAGTATCAGACTCAAGTAAAGAACTATAGAGTAAGCAGAGAGCTGAAGCTGAAGCCAACCCGCTTCCGCTGTATCTTCTTTGTACCTTAGGAAGGGCGAGGAAGGATAATGAAACCTAAGCGGTTGTACCGTAGGTAAGTTATAATAGAGAAGTGATACAGAGGATTCACTTGATCAAAATGAGGAATGCAACTTTCCGCTGCTTGAGCTGAACAAGGGCTCTGTAATGAACAGTGAGATTGTTGTAGATGCAAGCAATTTCGGATAATGCTTTGGTACCGTCTGAAGAATCTCGGAATGCAAGCACGTGATCAGCAGTTACTCGGCTATCAGTCCCCCCTTTTGCGACCAACCACCATTGACTAAATAGTACCTGAAGGTTTTTGCACATTTTTTCCTGCACAAGATAAATAGCTATTATGATCGCGCTTATAAACAGGCTCCAGGATGGCCAGACCGGATGGATGGCGTCTGCCTTTTTTTAAATGTTAAAGATCTGCTCCCAGCTCGAGCTACAATGGTAGGGAATTATATCCCATGACGTTTTCCGGGTAGCTCAGGGAGGGTCACCCCATGTTTTACAGATTATACTTGCGTGGACAAGACACTCGTCTCACACCGAATGGTCGTTGATCTCATCGGAACTCATTATAGAACTACACTCCAGGAGGACGTCGATGTTTTTTTATCTAAGTGAGAGAGACCGAGGATGTAAGATTATTTAATAGATATCGAGTACATATTAAGTACAGGTTCAAAAAGATACATGCGACATGCAGATGAATGCAAAACATCACAACCCGCACTGGGCTAAAGATAGACAAGCCATTAAAACGCCAATCATAAATCCTTATCCAGGTCTGTTTCACGAAGACAAAAGACAGGGAGAAGGCCGCTAGCCATTATCACCATCAACCATATCTCAAGTGAGAACAAGCCAACAATTGTATAGAATCATATCCAGAAAAATAAAAGACTGCAGAACAGTCAGTTTGCTGCGCTGAGATGTCACACAAATGATAACAGATGACTGGGTGAAGGAAGAGATCGCTTTCAGGAAAACAAATCGAGGCGAGAGTGAAAGGTGCATATGCAGGTTTAGGCCTGAGATCTAGGGTATATGCCAGGACATAACTAACCATGCTAATGTACTGCATTGAGCAAGTCCCCAAAACTAGAGGTTTCCTTCTTCATCCTCCAATTGTTCCTCTTGTCTTCTCGCTTTTTCATCATTTCAGCCCAGCCTTCATCGTCATCGTCATCGTCCGCCGCAACGCTGTTACTTGGCTTGGGGTGAGTGGGTATGTGATTATGGCTGGACAGCGGACGATTAGACATGGCCAACCCGGCTGGAGCGACAGCGGAGAGTTTCTCATTCTCATCGTTACATGAATTAAATGTGGAATGGAGAGTCGAAGCCCCAGGATCTGGCTGCATCGTGGAGACAGGTCTATAGCGCGATGCTAACCCGACATTGCTACGTTCGGACGGGGCAATAGAGGGTGCATAGCCTTGACCTGCTGGGGTGCCAGGCCTGAGGGCCCCAGACGCATATGGCAAAGCCGGGGCATTCAACCGAGAAGAGACGTTGGGGTCAAGCATGCTGAGCGTCCTGTGGTCAGCTTGGTGACCAGGCGATGCACCGCTCATAGTGTCGGCTGACGGCATCGACGACGGCCGCATGTTGACACTGGCTCCCAGACCGGGTGGAGGGCCGCCCTGAATCGTGGTTTGAGGAACGTTCTGGCCACCCTGGATTTGAATCATCTGTTGCATCCATTGCATCTGCATCTGCACCATTTGCGTCATTTGCTGTGAAAGTTGTATTTGTGCCTGCTCCGTTGCAGATATCGATGGCTGCGAGCTAGTCATAGTGGTCGAATTCAGGTTCATCATAGTGTAAGGCCTGGGAATACCACCAGGATGGACTGCCGATCCGGGTACTCCACCGGCCTGATAGTCATACATGGCTTGAGTGTTGGGACTTCCCCTTCTCATCGCTCTAGCCCGTTCCTCAGTAGCAATGACCCCCACTAAGCCTCCTGGAGGTAACGCGGGCGATTGGCCACCATGCACAGACGCGCCTCCTCCTAGGGCTAGAGACTCTCTGTTAGAGGGGTTGACCAGGCTTGCACCAAAATATGGGTCTCGAGGCAGATTTCGGGCGAAGACAGGTAAACTACTACGGTTCGCCAGATCCTGTTCTGCGGCCGACCCGGGAGACGATATATATGGCTGTTGAAAGGAGTTTCGAAGATTGGGTATAGAGTTAGAAGGCGTTAGGCGACTGGGAGGCCGATTCCTGTTTGGGAAACCATGTGCTGCAAGAATCCCCAATGGAATCTCTTCGTCATCATCACCATCACTGCTCTTGCCGCTTCCGGATAGATTGCCTTGTTGCAACAAGTTTGGTGCACTCTTGCTGGCCCGATCAATGTCTGTCGGCAGGGCAGGAGCGGAAGATTGTTGGCCCGTCACTTTCATCATTTGCTGTCGGTAGACAGAAAGATGAGCCTCCTGCTTCCGTCTTTGCCTTTCAGCCTCACGGTTGTTCTCTGTTTCATCCTCCTCTTCGTAATCGCTCTCGCCGGACTTCTCACTTATAGATGCGTCGCTTGTGGATCTTCTGAGCTCCTGTTGTTGTCTATAGTGTTCAAATTGGGAGGGCGTCATAATCTTATTTGCTGAAGAGGCAGATTCTGGTTGATACCTTTCGTATTGTGCGGCCAGGTGAGCATGTGCCGCAATTGAAGCAAGGTTGTTGTGTTCCGCTGGTCCAACTAACGTCGGAGGTCCCTGGTGCTCAATATGAGCCGCACCCACTGACAAGTCTTCGTTTTGGAAAAGGGATGACTCGTTCTCGGGGTCTGAAACTCCTTGGTCGGACGTGGATGATACCTGTACACCCTTTTTGCCAGAATAAAGAGACTCCATGATTAATTTAGCATCTTCGTCGTCGACAGGTGCGGAGTCGCATTTGCTTGTATATATCACACTTCGCCTCAATCCCTTATCAGAGGCAGTCTGTGGTTTATCGAGAGATCGATGAGAGGTAGTAGCGGCCGCAAACGTCACGACATGGGGTAGCGCTGCAGATCTTGGCCTTTCTCCTGCGGAACCTGTACTCAGTTCTGGGCGTGCATGCTGTCTACCTAGCTGTTCTCTGGGCGAATCGATGGCTGCGAGTAAACCATCTTCAGAATGTCGGCTGTCCCAGGAGTAAGGAGACGGCTCAACTTCCTGCGATCGATCAGTATCGATGGGTGTTGGGCGGGGGACCCTTTCATCTTTTCTTGTAGGACTATCGTGTTCAGACTTGCGTGGTGCTGACGAGTCCTAGAAGACATGTTAGAACTCGACACCGACTGGCTTAATGTAGAAATCAGCAAAGACCCTTACGGAGTCTTTGAGGGGGCCCTGCGGCAGGGTTGAAAGTAGAGGCAGAGACATCGACATACCGGTTGTAAAGCTCTCTCTTGTGATGAATCCTGTGGAGCATAGTAGCGCTTTTCAAGGCTACCGAACATGTTCTTAAAATCGTCTTCCATCTCATTGAATTGCAGCTCTGTCTCGGGAAGTCTTGGTGCGGTCGCAGTGTTTGTTGTGCTCGCAGTCATAGCTCGGTTTCTTGAGGATCCAGACATGGATGATTGAGATTGCGGAGCCGCAGCCGAAGTCTTCGAAAATCTCCCACCGAAAGAAAATGTTCGCCCGGCTGCCCGAAGTGCACCAGAGATAGGAGGAATTGGTATCTCGTACAAATTCCGCGAATGCGGGGACTGAGCCTCAATCGGAGGCGCTCCGTCTGTTGACCGGCGTGTAGACTGAGAAAAGCGGGCCGAAGGATTTCCTTCGTATGTACTTTTCCACCACGATCATTAGTACCTTGATAGTAGGAAAGTGCAGTGGGGAGAGGATCATACGAATTGCGTGAATGGTGGTTTTCCGACGCTGCAAATATGTTGCTATCATCGTCTTCGGATGGCGAATACAGAGGTTGACCTTCGCTTAGCCTCTTCGACATCAGGTTGCCATCGCTGGAGGATTTCTTGTCGGCGGATGGTCGTTCAAAAACCCTAAATGATGACTGAGGAGGATTTTCCACCTCCTCGAGAGCATTGCCAGACGATTTTCGTCGAGCGAAACCTTTGGGAAGCTTTATTGGCATCTGGACTGAAACCGAAGCGACCACTAGCGAAGCCGGAACCACTTCCAGATGGGATTAGCAAGCTACGCCAGCTCCCAGAATCCGCAATACTCCAGCCCCTGCCTGTTGGCGCTATTGTTGTCCCATAAAAAGATTACCGGCGTGGTGGAGGAAGGGAAATTGGACTGAGGGACGGCCCGCGTAGCTGAGGGAGAGAGAATCGGCGTGGGTTTTCGAAAAGGGTGCTGCGTGTGCTTGGAATGATTCTGGGCCTTGTCTGAAAACCGCACAGATTTCGATCGCAGCGGGGCGAATAGAAGCCTGCTCACAAGAATAATGATATTTCAAGCAAACAAGTGGATGACGTGAAGGAAATTGAGATAGCGTCAAGGCAGATCAGTGAGTGGTAGATGTGGATGCTTGGGAGGCTTCGAGCTCACTCAGGGGTCTCCGAAGAATCTGGTTTGAAGAGGCGAGGTGGCCCAAGGGAGCTTTCTTTCTGATACAGCGTATACCGTATAATGATCGATCAGCAGCGGCTGGGACCCTCACAGTCCACTAGCGGGTCCTTGAAAGGGGCTGGTTGGTTGAAGTGATTTTCTTAAGCGACTTAACTTCTTAAGTGAGTTCCCAGCATTAGTGGATATAGAAGAGGGGTTGACTGTGGGCGTATGAACGATGAACGATAGCTAGGTTTTCTGCGACGGGGTCTCGAAAGGCAAAACGAAAACAAACCTGCCTAGGGGACAGGAGAGAATGAGGGGAGAAGAAGGAGATGGATTCGATTAACAAAGACAGCTCGGAGCGCAACCCTAGTTTACTAACTCAGTTAGTGGGCCAACTAGTCACTTTGATAGACTAGACTAGAATAGTCCAGTTTTCCAGGTACGTATTATTATTTTCGACTGGAATGGATTATGGATGGAATGGTAGTAGTTATAATACAAATGCAATAAGGGCGGCAAAAATAGAGGAACTCAGACAGCTAGACACCACTTGAGTTTTGAGTACTAGGTATCCGCACGTATGTACAATACGGAGTACAAAGTAGATTTCACCATTACAATATGAAGTCCGTTTGTTATATGCTAAGGACTCTTACAAAGTTAAAATGAAGCAACAATTTCAACCAAAAGGAATCGACTCAGACTCGTGACTTGTCATTCTTGACAATGGGTTGGTGGTTACTGGACTACTTGAAGAAACCTGCATCTCACGAGTCCTCAACACTGTCTGTCATCAGAAATCCAACAGACCCTGGATGTGCCAGTGGGGTGTGGAACCCAAAACACACGTACTCAGTAGTCTCATATCTAAGCCTCATAGGGGAGAGGGAAGGGAGATGGGGGGCGAATGTTGCTAATTATAGCAGCACCCTTCTCTCCTTCCGCCCGTGACGGAGACTCCTCCTTTTTCTGCTTCTTCTTCTTCTTCTTCTTTTTTCTCCTTCTTCTCCTCCCTCATGGAGCAGGCTTGGATAACTCAGCCAAGTTCTGTTCATAGTATGTAATGTTGGTAAAATATTTTGTGTGGCAGAAAGCTCCCTAGAGGAGAAGCCTGTTCTATAGACGACGAATCAAACGAAGAGGGGCGGGGGGCGGGCCCGACTGTGCCTGGTGCCTGTTTGGAAAAGTCCGGCTGCGGAACCAATCTTATACGGTACCTACTGAGTAAAAGGGGAGTGATGTAAATTCAGACTTCGGTAGGAAGCGAGTGGCAGTAGCGATGGGGATGAAGAAAGAAGTACAACAAAGGTCCTCAGATAGAAGCAGAGTGTGAAGAGTTGGGCGGCGACTTCAGCCTGTACCACCAATTTTACTCACTCTGTATACGGCAGTTATATCATCCATCTTTATGACTGTCCGGCAACGCAAGGGGCCGCGGAAAGGTTGGCTGGTTCGCTTCTCAAGCCCGCTGCTATTGATTCAAATTTATTGGAGGCTTGAAGCACCAGGTACTGTACCAACCGGGAAGCTTCATCGGTCGACTCGGGAGGTACTATCTTATCACATGATCATACAACTACTCCGTAGCTTGTGAAGGGCTACAATACCACACTTGTATGATATACACTCTGTTGTAACCACAGTATGGATGCGCGGACTCGATGTGTATGACGAGCTGTCTTCATGCACAGACTATATCCATTGTAGACATTAACAAACAAGGTCTCACCTATTCAGGTTCTATAACCAGCATTCCTAATTCAAGAGCTCCGTAGTAGTCACTCTACTTTAACATTACCTACTGGCTGCCAAAACTAGTTAGCACGTGATAGCATACTAGGTTCATTCGAGTCCCCACCATCACGCATACATCAACAGATTATGACAGAAACACACACGTTGGAATTAGTTATCGTGGCTCATGTCCCTTTCGTCATCCTTTCACAATAAGAAGAATCCCCAAGTGCATTCGAATTAGTAAGCATACAAGTCAGCATACAAGCCAGCCCTCCCTATCTCTCCCAGTATCTTTACCAGTGGCTTCATAAACGATACGTAGATTGTCAATGCACTGAGAAGCCCCGGGATGAAGGCGATGGCACTCCAGGTAAGCGGGTGTTTGACTAGACCACAGAAGGCTTCCTGCAAGGTATGAGATTAAATGACCTGACCATATTTCCTGATTTCGAGAGTATGTTATGAAGACAACAAATGAAATCAATCCGTAATACTTTTGACCCTAGTACCCATCCTTCATTCCCAGCTGATTTAAGAGTCCCCATCTTGTTAGAGATTGAAAACCATCGATTGCGATTGAGAAGTTCCCTCCAATACAAGGGAGTCTTGTGCCTTCAAGCCACCTATCAGCGCAACACCTGGAGGTATCTGAATATGGCGGATGTTGAAGCAGGCGAAAGCCACCAACTTTTGTATGTTTGGGCAACTTCGAAAGATCTGACCCACGAGATAATCATCCATAACCGTATGGAACGATACGTCGAGCTCCCTCAGTCGGGGATATGTGCGCCCATCCGAGAAAACCTCGGCAAAGGCAGCATGTGATATGTGACGACAGGACGAGATATTCAACTTGCGAATCATAGAGCCTGAATGATTCATGAGTGCAATAAACCCATGAGATGCAAGTCCTGTGGCTTCTGCCGGACCATCTGGGTTAGCATTATCAATATCACGGGTTGATGAAAGATCCACTATTTCTAGAGCAGGATTTGGCCAGTCTGCAAAAAGACGCACGAATCCCTTGTCAGTGCAGGTGACGTTATTGGAGAAGCGTAACTTGTTCAAGGTCCTGCACTTGGCGTGAATCATGTCAAGCAGATGGTCATCCGCAATAGTGAAGCCTTCTAATGACAATGTTTGCAAGTTTGGCCCCACCTGATTTATGGTCTGAAGAAGAGTTTCGTTCTCCACTTCCTGGTAGAAGTGTAAAGACAAATGCACCAAGCTTGTCAGGTTAGAAATAGCTTGAAGTGAACGGTCCCCAAGCTTCCAGCAGTGTTTCAATTTCAAACACCGAAGTGCAGTACAGTAGCTGGTCAACGCCTCCACGGTTTCGTTGTCCAAAGAGCAGTCAAGATTGGACAATTTGAGGCTCTCTAGCTGTGGTCCTAGCCCTTGGAACAGCTGTCGCCATGAGGAATCGGACACCAAGTTGGTAGCATCTAACTGTAAACTCTTTATTCGGAGATCACGGCTCAACATGTAGTCCACGACCTGATCTTTCAATTGACCTGCAAAGCGAAGGTTGACATGAGTCACAGAAGGCATGAATGCGAAAATCTTCTCAAAGTCCTGTGTTTCAAGCTCTGAGTGTCGTCTGTTAGTTCCCATTGTTTGGGGGAAAGCATGGAAGAGCAAAGAGCTGAACATTTGGGTGATAGAAAGAGTGAGAATGCCACAGAGGATAAGGGAATTGAACTGGAGAGTATGACGTACTAGCGGCATCGAAAATATCGATAGAGTTAAGGTCTGAGCGAAGAAATAGATTGAGAGTCCGAGGTGTCATGACCCGCCTTTTGGAGAGTATCTGACTCAGACGAAGCAATAGTTGCGGTGGCAAGTCACCAAACTCTTCGATATCGTTGATATTATCTGCAACTTTCTACCAGCCATGGTATTAGGTCAAAGCGCAGCGACTTCAAGGGTGTGGCGATCAGCGTACCTTCGTGCACATCTCGGCCAAGCTCAGGGCACCTTGTTGAGCAAGTCCGTCGAGAAGTTTGCTCTGATTTTGACGTCGACTAGTTCTTGGCCCGCGCTTCTTTGCCTTTGCCTTTCTCTCGCTGTCTGTTTGTGCCTTTGAGCATTTAGCACAAAGAAGACCGTGGTTTGGTCCTGTCTTGCTGTATGGAGTGACTGTGAAGCGTTTACCGCATAGCTCGCAATTGCCAAGCTGGCCCGGCATCGGACGCGATCGTTCGTGCATCATCTCGCGGGCGATGAAATCGTCATCATCATCTGGCTCGCCAGTTCGTCGCGCCTTGCGTCGGGCGAACTCTTTACTTTGCTTGATTTTGGCCAGAGCAACAATCTCTTTACGCTTTCGCTTCTTCTGCTCTGGCGACTCACTAGTGCCCTCATGTGCAAAGTCTTCATCATAGTTTTCTTGATCCTCATCAACCTGGCGTTCTGCATCTCTCAAACGTCTTTGGTAGTCTTGATGTATTTGAGCCGCGGATATGTTGTTGGACTGGAAAACGGAACATTAGAAACTCTTTCATACTGGGTGAATGGCGAGGTTAAAATTTGAACAGTACATACAGCGAGGAAATCGGTAAGTGCCGAATGCCTATGATGTATCATGAGTAGTCCGTCGTGATATAGAGATAATCCGGGAAGTGTCATTGAGAACATACGGGCCTCGGATTTGGTTCCTTGTCTGTCTTCTCTCGCTCCTTCAACATGTCAGTGAGACACACAGCGGCTTGCTCAAGGTAATGGTACATACATTTTGGTTGAATAGATCAAACTGTAGATGGGATATGAGATACGTTTGGAAAGCTCAACTTCTGCAGCAGAAATGATCAGCAGGGTTATAATGGGAGGTCCTGGCTGGTCACAGGATTCCGTGCCGATTTCGCGTTCCACTTAACGCGAGGTCCACCAAGGCGGCTGCTTATCGCCTCCGGGGTGGCAAATCAAGGAATACTTGAGAAGGGATTGAAGGTTTGAAGAGATAGGTCCGAAAAACCAGTACTTTGGTAAGTGGATCGGGTTCACTTTGTCTCTTTCTTTCACTGTTGCCTCTCTGCCTTTCTCTTTTTTTTTCTCTCTTTTCCGTCGCATTTCTACCTGTCTCTGACTCATCTGTTTTCTCTGTTGACTGTCCTTTGCCTCTTTCCGCTAACCTCACATCGGCTATACCCTGATCCCGCACCTTTCTTATCGGTCATCCATCCCTTCACACATTACACTGCTGATAATACCCGCGATCCACCGACTACGAGATCCATCCCACGGGTATCAGTCTTTTCTTTACACTGTGACCAGACAACCAAGTGATCAACACAATGGGAAGAAGTCCATCTACCGGTCAGCAAGGGCGGGTATCAAATACTGGTAAGGCGAAGACTTGCTATCTTTTCCCATGCTGAATGACACGAGTGCTCAACCTGCAATAAGTCATAACACAGTGAGAACAAGACTTGGAGGTATTATGAGAGATGGCGACTCCGATACTAGCTGACATGTGATGTATAGACCCCGTGGCAGTCTTTCCCAGACGCACTTCTGCGCGGCTGAATCGAACGTCTTTGACCTCGTCAGTCAGCATTTCCCAGGCAGAGAACAATGACAGATGCGGCCCTTTCCCAGCGAC
Organism: Aspergillus aculeatus ATCC 16872; assembly: GCF_001890905.1. Taxonomy (NCBI): domain Eukaryota; kingdom Fungi; phylum Ascomycota; class Eurotiomycetes; order Eurotiales; family Aspergillaceae; genus Aspergillus; species Aspergillus aculeatus. Next base: position 3,660,416 of record NW_017962976.1, read on the forward strand.
TATGGGAGATCAAGAGATGAAGCCGATATCTATCGAAATTGCTATACCCTCCAGAAAAGCGGCAACATTATCCGAGTCTGAAACTTCTCTGCTGGACGAGGGTTCTTCCGGGGTCTCAACGCGAACATACAGTACGCCAGCGACCAGCACTGCAGCTACACCAGTCGAATCTGATGCACCTGGGTCGAAGAAGCGAGTTAGTGCCTCTGCTCGTGCACGAGAACTACATTCAAGCACTATGTCCCTAAACCCATCCCGAGGGTTGAAGAGACCTGCCGCATCTATGTTTTCTACGACCTTCACGACGGATGCTGCTCTAGCGGAGGCTCTACAGGCTCAAGAATTCCAAGGCCGGTCACCAAAGCAACCTAAATCGTCACGTCATTCTACTCCAGGCAGCAATTCCTTTGCAACTGATATGGGACACTCAGTAGAAAATGAGAGTCTCCATGCACAGCATCTTTCCCTCAGAAAACGGCCACTTCGATCAGCTCAGATTAGCAACGTTCTGTGTGATGACGAACCTACAGGTGACGAGATGAGAACTGACCAAACGGATATCTTCTCAAGTGAATCCGATCTCAGCGACTTTTCGTATTCTCTGACCGAGGTCAGCGAAGATGAAGATGCCGAGCCACAGGAGCCAACCAGAAGTAGGACTGTACGGAACTCTGGAGTTTCAAGGACGCCACGACAAGTTCCTATATCGGCTCGAAGCAGTTCTTCAGTCCCAGGGGATCTTTGGATGACCCGTCGGGTATGTCCTTTGAATGAAGTTGCTAGAAATGTATCACTAAATCACTCTGTAGGCTATCAGGGAACGGAAGAAATTAGAGAAGCAGCACCCATCCGTCACCACGATGTGGGATGATTTGGCAAAAATGCCTCCAATCAAGCCGGTAGCGGCAAATCAACCAAGTGGTATTTCAAGGACGCTCAAGTCATTCCAGCTCGAGGGTCTCAACTGGATGATGCAGCAAGAGCAATCACAGTATAAGGGAGGTCTCCTAGGAGATGAGATGGGAATGGGTAAAACAATTCAGGCTGTTTCCCTCATTATGTCCGATTACCCTGCCGGAATGCCATCGCTTGTGGTAGTACCTCCAGTTGCTCTGATGCAATGGCAGTCCGAGATCAAGGTTTGTCTCTAAGTTTCTCTCAGTGTTTCAACATGACTGACTTCTTTTCTTCAGGAGTACACCAGTGGTGTATTGAAAGTTCTTGTCTATCATAATTCCAACCCCAAGGTCAAGACTCTTTCAAAAAAGGAGTTGGAAACATATGATGTGATTATGATTTCTTGTAGGTGATTAGATGTGCTATAACATGGAACTGAGACTTAAAATTTTTCAGATTCTGGCCTTGAGTCAATCCATCGCAAAGAGTGGAAGGGTTGGAACAGAAATGATGGGATCGTGAAGGAGGACAGTAAGTGATACACATTTCAATGTGTTTCATATGCATACTTACAACAACGCAGGCGTCATTCATTCCATCAAATACCACCGACTGATCCTGGACGAAGCGCACAGTATCAAGGTAAGCTTGGTGTGTCCGCTTTTGACTATGGCTCGACTACTAAAACCAAACCACTAGCAACGGACAACGAGTGTTGCCCGCGCCTGTTTCGCATTAAAAGCCAAGTTCAAGTGGTGTCTCTCTGGCACACCGGTTCAGAATAGGATTGGCGAATTCTTCTCACTGCTTCGTTTCTTGGAAGTCCGACCTTTCGCCTGCTATTTCTGTAAGCAATGCAAGTGTCAACAACTTCATTGGTCACAGGATGCAGAAAAACGGTGTACTACATGTAAACATAGGTAAGTTTCATTTCAGAGCTTTGTGTGTTGTTTTCTAATGTTAACATCGACTGTAGTGGCTTCAGTCACGTGTCCGTTTTTAATCAGGAGATTCTCAATCCCAGTAAGAGCTTCACAAGTCATCCACTTCTTGAGACTAGTCTAACTGAGAACAGTAACCGAAAGAGACAATGCTCATGCTAGAAAGGAAGCTTTGGCAAAATTGCGCCTCTTGACAGATAGGATCATGTTGCGACGAATCAAGCGAGATCATACAGCTTCTATGGAGCTTCCACCCAAACGGTTTGTTACATTCTGCAATTTGATTGAGCTGCGCTGACTCGTCTCCAGTGTTGTCATCCGTAATGAATTCTTTGGAGAAATCGAACGTGATTTCTCTAGGAGTATCATGACAAACTCTACTCGTCAATTTGATACCTACGTGAGCCGCGGTGTCATGCTGAACAATTACGCCAATATTTTCGGACTTATCATGCAGATGCGACAAGTGGCGAACCATCCTGATCTCATTCTGAAAAAACATGCTCAGAGCGGACAGAATGTTCTTGTCTGTAGTATATGTGATGAACCTGCAGAGGAAGCTATCAGATCTCGCTGCCATCATGAATTTTGCCGCAGATGTGTCAAAGACTATGTTCAATCCTCTGGAATCAAGTCTGTGGTCGACTGCCCTCGTTGTCACATTCCCTTGTCGATCGACTTCGAGCAGCCCGATATCGAACAGGAAGAGGAGCACGTCAAGAAGAACTCTATCATCAATCGCATCCGAATGGAGGACTGGACGTCATCGACTAAGATTGAAATGCTGGTTTATGAGTTGTACAAGCTTCGAAGCAGAAAACAGACACATAAATCAATCGTCTTTTCGCAATTCACCTCCATGCTACAGCTTGTCGAGTGGCGCCTACGCCGAGCCGGATTTAATACAGTCATGCTCGACGGCACAATGACACCAGCGCAACGGCAAAAGTCGATTGAATACTTCATGAACAACGTGGATGTCGAGGTGTTTCTTGTCTCACTCAAAGCAGGTGGTGTAGCATTGAATTTGACCGAGGCGTCGAGAGTCTTTATCATTGACCCGTAAGTTTTCCAAAGGCGGTGGATCTTATCTTTCTTCTTGTCCACTGATGTTTCATGGTCCTAGATGGTGGAACCCCGCCGCTGAATGGCAGAGTGCGGATCGCTGCCACCGCATCGGGCAGCGCCGACCCTGCGTCATCACTCGACTCTGCATAGAGGATTCAGTAGAATCTCGCATTGTCCTACTACAGGAGAAGAAGGCCAATCTCATCAATGGCACCCTTAACAAGGATCAGGGGGAGGCCCTTGAAAAACTCACTCCAGAAGATATGCAATTTTTATTCCGAGGATCCTGAAATGCATAAGACACGTGGGTGGTCCGGGCCTGACCTGTTATTCATTATCGCATGGCCATTGTTGATGCCAGGAAATCTGCCAGGTATCCCGTGCTATCAGTAGATGGGGATCCACTTGTTCCACTGAGACATAAGAGTACAATCAGACACTCTAAAGTGCCTGGATCATTATCCGTGGGATGGTTGGTCATACACCAGAACCGAATTCAAGGCGGCAGCCTAGAATGACGTCACTCGATTGCGATAAATTTAAATGCAAATACGAGTATTCAGTCTGCATTCTGTACATACATGGGGACATGGAATACCTCTCTACTGTGAATAATCGCTCCCCCTCTCGTCCTCGTTTTAAGCAAACTTAATCTCTTACCTAATATCATTCCAAGTCTCGTCGGCGCATGGTACTCTGGAATATCGAAGTGTACATCGATCAGGGACTGTGTACAGTGGACACTGTATAGGGCGGGCTCATTATTAGGTGCCGTGGACTTTTAATTGTTAAGCGACGATGTACCTGTTTATTACCTATTACGTACTGAAATCTTTGTAACTGATTAGGTGGAACGTGGTCTCCGCTACGCCCTACAGGGAGACTCGGTCCCGTCCTTCCGTCATCGTCCAAACCTCCTGGGGACACGATCGACGAGAAAGAAGCATTGCCGAGACCAACAACAATCACTCACTCTCTCACACACACCCTCTTTCTCTCTTCTCCCCCACACCCTCTCCCCTTCTCCCTCATTCCTTCCCTCTTCCTGTGGAGGGGCCGCATGATGTCAGTTCCCCCAACTCCGAGGTTTGGTTGAATGAATTCCCAACCACGTATTTTTCTTATTTCTGGTTCGGATCTCTTTCCTAATCGCCCGCAGCTTCTCTTGAAAAGAGGAATCGAAACACAAAACAAGGGATTGAGATAAGAAAGAAGAAGAGAAAGGAAAAGAAAAAAAAAGAGCAAGCACATTCTAAAAAGAACACGGAACCGCAGACGTCTCCTGCATCATCCTGCGCCTGCTTGCTGATCCCCGCACACTCTTGCAGGTAACTGGCGGACCCGCGGGCCCCTACCCCATTACTTGCTATCGTACTTCATTTCGTCCAGCTTCCACTCCTTCCCTCCGCCTCCCATGGAACAAGCGCAACCGCGGACACGTCGACGGCGTCCGGTAGATAAGTATGGTCCGAGATTTTTCGACAAGACAGAGCACGTGCAAGACAGAGCGGCCGCCATGAAGGCCACTTTGCACGGGGACGAACGCTCGCAATCGCAACCTGCTGGAGGCTTTGATAGTACCCCGTATCCTTATGCTCCGCCAGGGTATACCGTCAAATTCACTTTTCATCGTGGCGTCAACCTTCCTTGCGCGGATTTTGGTACCTTCTCTTCGGATCCCTATATTCATGCTCAATTAATCGTTGACCTTCCGCAACGTCACAAGCAAGATCCCGTTATCTCGTTCCGAACGCCTACAGTGCGAAAGAACCGAGATCCAATCTGGGAGAAGGAGTGGATTGTGGCCAATGTTCCGGCATCGGGCTTCCAGTTGAAATGTAATGTTTACGATGAGGATGCGACCGACCATGATGATAAACTTGGAAACGCCTACGTTGAAGTAGACTCAATTGATGAAAATTGGCCTACTATCAAGGAACAATCTTATCGTGTCAAGAAGCGACTGGGGAGCAAACGAGTATACTTGTTCGGCAACATTGCCGCCTTGGCTTCACGACGCCTCGACGTGGCTTCACACTTGGTGATCAGCATCGAGTGCCTAGGCAAGACGCCCGGTGATGAAGGAGCGCATATGTACACCGTTGGGCCGAATTACTGGTTCAAGCATTTCTCTCCCCTTATTGGCAGGTTAGCAGGCACCAAGGACGAGGTTCAGAGCCAGAATGGCCAAAAGACAATCAGTCGATACAAGTACGTCTACCTGTTCCAATCCAAGCCATGTACAACGAATTCAACAAGCTCACTGCCCACATTTTAGCTTTCAAGCTATTCAGATACAACTCAAAGGCCCTGTGCCCGCCGAGCTGTATCATCGATATGTCGAATTCAAACCATTTGTGGCCGGAATGTTCACGTCCCACAGTCTTCGTGGCAGGATTCTCAACCGAGCGCTCCATCATCAACATGAGCGCATCTACAACTTCGACAAGACAACTCTTACCGGTCAATTCGCATCGCCGTGTGTTGAACTTACCCAGAAGTTTCTAGAGTTTGTTCACTATGCCCAGGGTGGGAGAATCTTCACCTACGTTATTACACTTGACGGACAATTTCGCTTCACGGAGACGGGAAAGGAATTCGGCATTGATCTCTTGAGCAAGCACACCATGCATAGCAATGTATCAATCTATATCGCGTATTCTGGGGAATTCTTTCTTCGACGACGAAAGCATCGCCATCACCGACAACCCGACACCCCGCATCCTTCAGAAACTTGCAATTATTCCGCGGACGAGTCGCAAAATCACTTGGAAATATCGGTCGATCCAGCTGACTACGAGCTTTTCATCGATAACGATAGCGGCACCTATCGTCCCAATGCCGAGTATCTTCCTCTTCTCAAGCAGTTCATTTCATCCAACTTGGTAGGTCTTCATATAACCACACTTGATTGCAAAAGGGATGCTGCGCAAATGGAAACATTGAAGAATGAGCAGCGAGAATTCAAAAAGCATGAGGGAAATCAAATGATTTTCCTTCAGCGAAGTAACAGCTCATCACTCTCTCTTTCCAGCTCAGACGAAGAGGACCTGAATGAACGCAGCGACACGCACGCGCCACGCAGAGCAAGGGGGGACCTGGCGCATAAGGTCCACGAGATGCGCGATGTCAAAGGCCAATTAATAAACTGGGCGCAAGGAGATGACTATGCCGGCTCCAGGTTCAAGGCGGGCAATTCCGTACAAGATCAGAGGGGCCTTGAAGGGGGTACCGTGGATTCATAAATGCCCGACTCTTTCATGTCCAGGCACACCGAAATCCCGCTTGCGTCGACCTATTTCGTGCAGGGCTTTTGCAATGATCCCTTGCTGAACATCCTCGAAGCTTTCTTCCATCCTTCGTTCCTCTTGGCCCTCATATTCTTATTTTGCCTCTCAATAGGCTCTTCGCTCTGCTCTCTTGCGCGTCTCCTCAGCGATTATGCTTATCTATTATACCTTCGTTGTCAGGCCCGCTCATTGATTTATTCTTAATGTTCATGACACTATTGTTTCGTCCTAAGCTCAGAACAGCTAATAATACAACTGCTTGCGCCACTGTATGAATCTATTCTCATTCATGATTCCAGCCCGCCTGTGGGGATCTCCGGGTATCTGCTTTATCTGATTGTCTGGTGGTTATTGAACTTGCGCTCGACGAGTAGCATGCAGCCAGTATGTTGCTCAGAGGTAGTATGCTATGGACTCGATACAATAAAACAAGTATGCGGCTTATTCAAAGGACACTGGTTGGTAGCATGCAGAATAGCTGTGTGGTCCTGATGGCGTTCCTAGAGCACCAAAAGAAAAGAATAACAAAGCAGGAAGGAGACAAGTTGATTACCCTGTGTCTCAAATGGCTCTCGCAGGTCACTATTACTATGACTGGACATGCGCTCCTACTTGACAGCTGCTTTGTGAAACACCCACCGTTCTATCTGCTTTGCGAGCACGGAAGGGAGCCCGCGTCTTATTACGTTCAATGCAACCCATCTAGGACGACAGGCTGCGCACTAGAAGGAAATTGCGGCGAATTGAAACATATGCTTACACGAGGGGTAGGAGAACTGCCTGGTACGGCTGTCATATGACTGAATTCTGATAACGAAAGTGTGGGGTGAAAGAAGCTGACAGGAAGCTGTTGACAGGCATCATGAAGGAAGTGGATCATGGATAGGTAGCTTGATAAACCTCCTCCTCAGAGGAAATGACGATACGTACCGTAAGGAGTAATAGAGAAGGAAACAACCGTCAAAACTGGCACAAACAAACACAAGCGGCTTTCGTTGTCGCAGGTCAGCCGGCAGAGAAATGAGCATCTTACCCGATTTTGCCTTAGCCCCCGGCGGGTCTGACTGCTTCGCCGTGGCCTACTTACCTACCCTACGTCCCTCTTTCTTTCTCACCCACTCTCAGATCGCAAACAACTTCAAAGGCCAGATGCCATACCTGTTCCTCGGGGTTCTCGTTTGTCGCGTCTTCTGCAGTTCCTGAAGGGCTATTATTTGGTTTTGATCTGTCTGTCATTCTGAACGTGCTCCATTTTCACCTCTCTTGTCCTTTGCCATCACCCCTCTTCCCCTCCTCACTCCCTCACTCCCTCCCTCCCTCCCTCCCTTCGCCTCCTCCCCGCGAACTTCGGACAACACCTCCTCCTGGCTTATCATACTTGAACTCAGAAGAGCACATTCTGCTCCTTCCTCTCAGTTACCATCGCGGAAGCGATCCTTCCTCCGCGCGCACGCGATTTTCGTGACTTTCAGCACACAGTACACAATCGTCTCGCAGCGAGCAACTTTGGTCGCAAATAATTTAGTGATCCATTATTTATTTGAATGACGACCCATTCTCTCGATAATCTCATTCTTTTTCGCCTTAGTCTTAGTCTGGTGCAACATCCGGCTACGAGACCGCAGACTGTCGATGCCCCCTCCTAGCCCACCGGTCACTTCTCCGGTCTTTCCTCTTTCGACGGTGATTCGATACCTCCAGCCACTTCACTATGGGCAATGTCGGAAGCCGCCTGGATGACTCCGGGAACCTGTACTTTAAAGACCAGGCCAAATGTACGCCCCTCTTTGATTAAGGATGCAACAGATGTTGTAGCTCATTTGGACCCGTCTAGTCACGATTGCTGCTGTAACGATAACCAATTCTAGGCGCCGAGTGCTCCTAAATCTCGTTCCCAACTCCTTTCCTGCTACCAGATACACCGCTAGGCGCGAGGTTGGCGATGAGAGCCCGATCGAATACATACAGGTAAATCGAGAACGCCGGCTATATCGTGGCGGTAATTGCTTGGGTTTTTTGGGGGGATAAACACCAGTAGCTAACTGCTTCGTTCACTGGTGGACAGGACCCTGATCTTTCGCCATCTGCACCGGTGCCCACATTTCTCCTACGCTTGACCAACGAAGACGAGCTGAATTTCAATTTCACCTTTATCCTGAGACAAACTCAGACGGGAAACGCCGCCAATGCCACTGTCAATGGGGTCTCTACCTCTCTGCCTGAAGTAGCCGACACCGTTCTAACAGGCCTCACTTTCGCGCATGCGCCCAACACTAGAGACCTGGACAATCTTATCACTCGCGAGTTTCACGCCAATCCGAACCTCCAGAACAATTCTAATGTGCAGCTGGTGGGGGATTATTCGACTTCGGGCAATCCTTCGGTGCAATTTGAATGGTCGTGGAAATGGAAACCGCCCAAGGTCATAGAGGACAAAGGAGGTGGTTGGAGAAACAGCTGCAGTTTCCTTGACTACGACCAGAGAGCCAATCGGTTGAATACCCTCGCCCATTTCTCGTTTTGGGTGCACAGCACTCAGCGTGCTCTCCCCAGTCCTCAGGTCTTTTCACCAAGCCTAGAAATCCCTGTCCCTTTTCGGAATCGTATTCCTTCCTCACATTCCATCGTCTCGCATTCCAGTGATGCAGATACAGCATCTAACACTCACGCTGTGCCCGTCACACCTCCAGAAGCTGGCGACACGGCCTTCGTGTCCCCCCCTGGGTATGCACCCCCCCTTCCTGTCAAGGTCGATCTTCCTCATTCGCGCCCTGGAGAGGACATGAGTGTGGTTGAGGATGGCCCGTTGTTTCGTGCGACGATGAAAGCATTGGAGCAAAAGACAGGGAATATGCGAGCGAAGATAAAGAAAGTCCTCAAAAAGGCCGAGGCCGCCCAGCAAGCACAAGTGGCCTGCAACGATGCTGTAGAAGCATTTCTTTCCGCACTGAACGAAGCTTCTACTTCCAATGCCAATGCGATCCAGCCTGCACTTGACCATTATTTCGAAAAGACGGCACGCCAGATACTGAATTATGAGCGACTAAATACGACACAACTTCAAAAACTCGTTATTGAGCCATTGGTCAAACTCTACAATAACGATATTAAACAAGCCGAGGCCAAGAAAAAAGAGTTTGAAGAGGAGAGTAGGGATTATTATGCCTATGTCAGTCGCTATCTTGGCCAGCGCCAGGATTCTTTGAAGGAAAAGAAACGAGCGGAGAGTGACTCGAAGTATCAGGCTAAACGGCGCAATTTCGAATTAAAGCGTTTTGATTACTCCTCTTTCATGCAGGACCTGCACGGAGGTCGCAAAGAGCAAGAGGTTCTCTCTCACCTGACTAAGTATGCTGATACCCAGGCGAAGAGTTTCCTTGCGGCCGCCAAAAAGGTTGACGATATGGTTCCTCAGTTGGATGCTTTAATACATGAGGTTGGGCAGGCGGACAAGGAATTCCAGTTCCAACGAACGGAGAGGGAAGAAAAGCGGAGAGCATTGGAAAAGAGCAGCAACACCTTTCTCGAACCCGACTCTCTAATCTCAATGAGCTCCCCGTCTACATTCTCAGGAAGTACCAATGGAACTCAGAAACTGGAAAGTGATCTAGGCCGTGCAGATAGCACCGGTTCCCAGTTGCGAAGTGTAGCTAGCAACAACTCATCAATTCTACCGCAAGCAAACTTGTCCAGTACTCCGGCAGCCGCGTTGTCCATCCTTGCGTCGACGGCGGGCTCAAATGGTATGTTCACGCCCGGTTTTCAACGATTACAGTCGTCATGATGGCGCTGTCTAAAACTTGACTTGCGCCCCACTCTCAACCGTACTGATACAATTGCAGGCCAACAGAGGAAGGAAGGTCTTCTGTGGGCGCTGTCTCGCCCAGGTTCTCATATTGATCCCAAAGGCATCAACAAACAAGCCTGGCACAAGTGAATTCACCCACCTCTTCGGTTTGCCTTAAACTAACCACATCAGATTCTGGATTGTCTTAGATCAGGGAAAACTTTCCGAATACAGCAATTGGAAACAGAAGCTTGATCTTCACATGGATCCCATCGATCTGAGAATGGCATCCGTCCGAGAAGCCCGAAACGCCGAGCGGCGGTTTTGCTTTGAAGTAATAACTCCACAGTACAAACGCATTTACCAGGCAACCTCCGAGGAGGATATGTCCAATTGGATAAGAGCAATCAACAATGCTCTGCAGAGTGCTGTAGAGGGTCGCGGCATGTCACCACCACCAATCGCCACGGACAATGATGGTGCCTCTTTCAGTCGTGATATCGGATCTGTGCTGACCGGAAAGACCACCTCATATTCTGTTCAACACTCCCAATCAACTGGCTCTAATAACAATGTCACTCGTCGCACCACTGTAGGTGCAAGACCAAGCTACGTTCGTGATAATCATGGCTTTGAGGAGAATCCTTCCAAGTTACTCCAGACAGTCCGCAATGCGGATCAAGGCAACAATTGGTGTGCTGATTGCGGCTCTACGTCTAAGGTTGAATGGGTGTCTATCAATCTGGGAATCGTCTTGTGCATCGAATGCAGTGGCATTCATCGATCACTTGGGACACATATCTCCAAGATACGTTCTTTGACACTGGATGTGCACTCTTTCTCAAACGACATCGTTGAGATCCTCCTGCAGATCGGCAACCGTGTCAGTAACATGATTTGGGAGGCAACACTTGACCAGTTGCACAAGCCAATCGCCACTTCCACAAGGGAGCAAAGGTTGAAGTTCATCACAGCCAAGTATAGTAAACGAGCATTTGTCCAGGCGCTACCCTCCCCCTTATCCCGCTTTGCTACGGCGGATGAGACTCTTCTTGCTGCAATTAAAAGAAATGACATTCAAGGCGTACTTTATGGAATCGCGCTTCGCGCCAATGTGAACATCACCGACCGTTCTCGCAATACTCATGCCGTGTTTCTCGCCCTAGCCGCAGCTGATCCTGCATCACCGGAGTCGACCTCTAGTCTGTCAACCAGGTCACCTGCAGGGTCTCCTGTAAAAGCGACTCCTTTCCCGATTGCAGAAATCCTCGTCCAGAACGGGGCCGAGATTCCTCTGCAGCCTCCGCCTATTCCCCTTTCGCCAGCTGCTCAACTATATCTAAGTCAGAGGACCGCAAGAGTGCCCACTTATATCAGTACTCCTTCCGCTCCTCCGATTGGGAAGAGCACAGCTGAAATTTCAGGTTCACCACCAACGATGCGAGGCCCGGGCATTGATAACAGCGTGGTATCGCCCACACAGGCTCCGAGCTCACTCGACAGTAGGGAGCGTGAGAAGTTGCACAAAAGAGGTAGTGCTGGTGCTAGGTTTGCTGGAAAAGTTGCCTCACTTGGTATAGACCGATAATCACTTCTTCTCTGCCTCTTCCGTCTTCCTCCTCCTCCTCCTCCTCCTCCTCCTCCTCCTCCTTCTCCTTCTCCTCCTATCTTCCGTCTCTGTGTTTATGTTCTATATCCTTCTCTTAATCCTAATTATAACGAAGCTCCAGTAGACATGATGTCATGCCGAGACTTAGGGCCAAATATCTACAGTCTCGATGTCTAACTGAGAGAATGACTGTTATGTTACTGTCGCCACTAATGCCATTGTCACAAATTCTTGTTGATATCACCTTCATACAAACTCAGTCCAGCTCTCTTTTGCTTGCTTGATTAGTCACCCGCTGCTACCCTTTCCATACTTTAACTTCTTCCGCCTTAGCACTGCTGGATCCCAATACTGGGACAATCGTAAATCCCACAGTTCCAGTCTTGGCCAATTCTCACACCGTTGGGGTCTTAATACGTGCTGCCAAGTGTTCTTGATGAATTACGGTAGGTCGCATCAGCTGTAGCAGCTCGGTCCGCCGTAGACATGATTCTTTTACACTTTAAGAAATTCGACTAAACTATCCAAAGGCCAATGAATCAGGCAAACTCAATTCCTTCTGTTCGGCGGCGGTTAGCAGTAGTCCGAGATACTTATGATGTGGCAAGAGAATACGACTTTTTTCTCGTCCAAGAGAGACCAGCAGTGCACGAAAGACTTTGGTTACGGGCAGTGACCCCTTGCAAGACACATTGGCCGAACAAGGCTGTGTTCTGAAATTGTGGTGCAGGTTCGCCAGAGACCGCCATCAAAATGAGCATGATACAGTGTGCTAGAGGTGATGATCTGCGCAACAGCCTTCGCCACAAGTTAATGTATTCATGAGTTAGTCCTTTCTATCACCCATGTAGGTCAAGGGGCGAAACCCAGCGCCGTCTCTTGTCTCTCCCCGCTGTTGACTGCGTCTCGATACATGCATACAAAACAATTATCATTGGACGCATCGAACGACTCTATATAAGCCACAATAGCATCGCCCTACATGCTAGCCTCCTAGTGTGGATGAAGTGGAGACTACCTGGCAATACGACGGGCTAAATGGCTGAAGCAGGATGGCCAGTCGGGAGTTGGACACCTATCAGGGAGCCCAGGAGCACCAGGTAATGACGGTGGTAATGTTGTAGTGATACTCTCAAGGCCAAATGAGGGTGAAGTAAGCGGCACATGAGCATGTCAAGGGCGCCACACTGGTCAGGCCAGCGTTCCTCACTCAAATGGCCGATCAGAACGCGCATATATGTTCTTGGAAGTATGGTGTCACTGTTTACTGGTCAGCTTGAGGACAGACCCAAACTGGGTGGACCACTCCAAGGTTGTATGTGTAGTAATCGCGTATCGCCTTGGAAAAGATCGGTTGTGAAGCTGCCAACCTCGACATATGCAAGCCCCTGTAGGCAGCTTCAATTCGGGTTGGTTCAAATCATAGTTCCTTCCACAATGTCTCCTCTCTGTACAGTACGGACCGCAAGGGACCAGTGTGTCAAGAAGGAAGCAAGCAAGACAAATACTCTTTTTTTTCTCGTAGATTCTCGCAAATTCTCGCAGTCGTCTCGCATGGTCTCGCAGTGTTGATAGTGCATGACGTCATATGGCAGAAAAGACAAGTGGCGACGAGGAAGGCGGTGTGTTGAATAGAATTCTCGTTTTGAAAGCCTGTCCGCTTACATGATCAGACTGGCAAGCCTCCTTATACTGTACACCGTGCTGTCCTCATAACCTAACCTAAAAATATGAGTGCTACTCATGATTGATTCGCATCTGTTGACTTATTGAATGGGCATTGAAAGCTGGTTGCGCCTCAATTGGCGCTAATTACCTCCCACCCGCTTCTGAAGTCTGTCCCTTACGGAGCAAATGAGTAGAGGCTCCTATCGGCAGATATAGGTTGCGCGTTCGTTAACGACTCGTGTCTGGCTTGTCGAGTGGCAAAGGCCTCATTGGGGTTTATAGCACGCCAGAAAGATCATACCATCATGAGTACATACCTCGGGCCATGTTGTGATTACCGCAAGCAGTCTACCCTACAACGGGATGGTCCAGATTCTCGCCTTGATCCAATGCCTCGATGGGACATTGATGGTTGGATAAAAGGATTTCTAATTCATACACCGTCACCATTGCTGCCCACGCAACTTGCAGCTCATGAAGGTCACCTGGGTTGAGATGGGGGCGGGTCCTTCTTTCATAGAAGCCAAGTACAAGGGCGTTATCTGTAGACTTTTAGATGAATCAGTAAAGGGGGTTGAATCTCCTGCACATAACCGCTGCTGTATCGCTCAGGCAGACAAGTGTCAGCAGCTTCTGCAACAATGGCCCACTATACTCAAGTGATTAGAATGACTACTGCGCCTACACCGCATTCGCGAATGGTATACTTGCATTCCTCAGTTGAGGGCAGATAAGCCTTCCACATCAGCAGAAAGCACACGCGGGGGAGCCCTGGAGACGACGGTATGAGTAAAAAAGATGAATGAAACTACATACAGATAAAGGCTGAAGAAGATCACAGCGAGTAAGAGAGAGCGAGTGCGCGAGGCGAGGAAAGTAGAGAAATTCATCAGTGATCATCTGGCCCAGTGCCCACTGTTCTCGAAAACACGAAGATTCAACGCAACTCGAAGGTTTTTTTTTGTTTACTTTTTTTATTTTTTTTATTTATTTTTTATTTATTTTTTATTTTTTTTCAGGAGGGGAGAAAGCAATCATCTCGGAAATACTAGATGCAAGGGTGTGGGGGGGAGGGGATGAGGGGATGAGGGGCGGTGGAAGAACATGCCATAGCAATACTACTACTGTAACTTTCCAACATTGGAGTGAAGTTTGAAGTGAAGTTTGAAGTGAAGTAAGTACACTTACTAGGTACTCTGTAAGGTACTCCTCCGTAGTTTGGAAGGCAGTTAGACAATTTTCTCCAACGGTAGGTAGCAAAGGTATCCATGATCTACCTACATGAGTATGACCACGTACTTCTAGGTACAGTACCTACAATCTCACAGCACGAAGTGGGGGTCAGCCACACTAATGGTGAAGATTAGGATTGGTCGAAAGTATTGCCGGAAAAGGATGGGATGAAGTTGAAGTGGTTCAAAATTGATTGGCTGGCATTCCATCCGGTGCTCAAGTTGCCTGTGGATCCTTATCCATTGCTAGTCCCTCATAATCCACGGACCGCGGTAAGGTTAGGTTCCAGTTTTGTTGGCGTGCCTCTCGGTCCGTACTTTAGTGGTAGCGGCTTAGGTCACTAAGTGACCTGCACATGTGCTCTACTGTACTACTTTGTACTGAGTCCCAGCGGTTTTCAACTCATGAAATCAGTTGCAAGCCACTACTCCCACATGGACTATCATGGATCTATCGCTCTGATACTTTGATTGGAAGTAATACACCAAGATCTCTTGAAAATCCTGTTTGTGTGTTGAGGGTGTATGCCTGTGAGGAGAGGCACTCCCGTCATGTAAATATAAGTATAACAGTATTTACTTATTGTCCTAGTAGAAGTGCTGCTGCTGCATGAAGCCCACTAACGGGTACAAAGTAAATACAAGTAATTTGTGTCCTGAGCTGGGTTTCCAGTTGGAGAACGATCGGGCCCTAGTGGGAATGCACCGGGACCACCACCCGCCCTAGACTAGGGAGTAGGTATAGTGTAGTACCTAACTTACTATACTCCCCTCGTAGACTGACTGCTAGCCGTCTGTTAGTCAGTTCCGCAGTCTCCTCCCCCTTATCCATCCTTCCCGTAGCAAACGCCAACCTGAATTACAATTTCTGATGTACTGGCACTAATGGGTAGCTGCACGAATTTTCTGTGTCTCCTCCCCGCCCCTTTCTCCGGCAATCATGCAATCATTGAAACTCCATAGCCCTGGTGCTCTCTCCACCGAACTTGTCCCCGGCGCGGTAACATCTAGACTTTGAATTTGACCCGACGAACTCCTTCGCCGATTGCTGCATGTATTGCGGCGGCGGCGGCGGGAGTCCAGATCCATCCATCCCACTCGTAGCACGGAGACAACGGAATGACTTGCTCAACCACTAACTGGAACTCATCGTCTGGAAAATTTCCAGTCTGTAATCTCAATGGGTCAAACATCTCTGTACTATCGAATCGCATCTATCGAGCTCTGTCGAGATCTCCACCCTCGCTTTTTTTTTGCATTACCCCCGTTTAGAGGTCTGAATAACTTGTACCAGATCTCGCCGTTCCAAGCTGGAACGTTCGTGATGAACCAGAAGGAATGTCTGCCTTGGTCTATGAAGGGGAAAACGAGAATGACATTTGTTCCATAGCCGGGGAAACAACGAGAGTCAAAAAGAAAGGGAAAAATGTGTTTCATAAGATCAACCTAAACGGGTATGAAAAAAAAGGAATCTCTAGGCCCTAAAAACCCGATACACTGTTACCTCGTCGCCCAGGCCCCATTTCACACTCTACGGCGGCTTTCTTCTAACGTCGGTGGCAAACTAGCCTGTCGGCTGGCGGTCCTTTTCAAAGAAGACGCCCCAAGGGTGGGGGGGGAATAAAAGGATGGTAAATTGAGACACAAGAGAAGGGAGGCGGGGAGAGGGAAAGGAGGGAGCGGATAGAGCAAAAGCGCAAAGCGGGAAGAAATACCTTCTTTCCTTTTCGGCACAAACGATCGACCTCACACTCGAACCCGATTGTGACCATGCTCCATGCCGACATTATAAAGGCAAATGTTACTCGACTCACTACTCATCTGCGAGCATATACCCATAATTACGCAAAGATCATCGCGCTCATCGATCCGGCAACGCCGCAATTCTATTATAATCATCATTATTATCATTATCATCATAATCTTGATTTTCTCCTCATTGACCTTACTCCGAGGTCATGGCTTATGCTCACCGGATTGGGTCACTGTGTAGATCACCTTCACTATGGAGATATAAAAACTGCCTGCAGCTGTCAATCCCTTGTGGTTCAGTGCCACGCATACGCCTCGGGTTGGGGACCCATTCAAAGCCCTGACCAATGCGTGTAGAGCGCACTCCTGATTTGCCACCTTCATGGAACGACGCTCCTCGATCGATGAAGTGACCCCCTTGGGTGGGTTCAATTGCTCATGGAATCCCGGAAATAGAGCGAGCCCTTCTTCAAGCTGTCATGAGGGAGGGAAAAAATCCCATCGAATTATCTGACTGGGTCAGGGACATAACAGCGGTACCCAATCACGAACAGTTGGAGAAGCCATCGATGCTATTGATGCCAAACTCATCCCAGCCACTACGTACCTGGCTGATCCTAGACTATCTATTCTTGTCCTCCAACAACCCACGGAACGTCGGATGTGGCTGATTCGGTTCTGACATCTTGATCTTTTATGATGGCTTGGAAGATTATTGAACGAGTTGTCTCCCAACTCTCGGACGGCCTGCGACCCCAAGCCTGGCGGTGTCCGAACCCTCCATTCTGTTCTCCCGCTTTCGCGATTCTTCTTTTTGGTTCCTTGATACATATTTTTTCCTATATTCGATCGACGTTTGCCGCAGCGCTATACAATTCGGTATCGATCATTCTTCGCAAGAGACGGTGCGAAAAGGGCGCAGACAGACAGGCAGGCAGGCAGGCAAGAAACAGCCCAGCCTGTAAACTGCATCCGTAAATACAAAAGGGATTGGATCTTGCTGCTCATGTTTTCTCTCATTTGAATTCTGTAAGTCACGGAATCGGTGACACTGGCTTCTTCCACTCCTTCAACACCGCTGTCCACTGAGGGATAAGAAGCAACATCTCGTGTCAGTCAAACCTGCCATGCACAGTATTAGGATCGAGCTTGTCGATCCTCTGTGAGAGCTGATTGGGCATCGCGCATGAATTGCTAAAACGTTGAAGCAAGGCCCGATCCGAATCGAAGCACCCGATTTTAAGCTGTGGATATCCCCCTTAGACTGGAGGCAGCCACAGCCACCAAATCCCAAGAGGGAAGGGCGAGAAGGGAACATCCCGTTCACTCACTCACTTACTCACCTCACTTAAAGAGAAGACTGACCGAGTGGAGGGCGAGAGCAGTCCGGCTCATCGGTCCCCTCTTGTCGTTGTCGCGGCCCCCGGGGGCGCACCCTAAGGCAGAGGGAGAGAAAAGACCCTCGCCGCTATATACACAGGCCCCCGTCCTTTGCTTCATTTCCGTTCGGAATAGCCCTCTGTGCATTACCCACCTGCCCCGTGCAGGAGTTGCCCTTCCGAGCTCTGACGGTCAGAAGATCCGTTAGATTGCCTAGGGCTCTGCTAACCTGGTTGGCTTGAAGGCCATTCCTTCTCCATACCTAGTCTCCGCTTCGGTCTTTGGGCTACACTGTGTCTACACAAGGGCTCTTCTTGATGATCGTGATTATTTCTTCCGTTCACCGACACCGAGCCTGCCAACTGTTCAATGGCAAGTACCGTCGTTCCTCTTCTTATTACTGTCCAATATCAGACAATCCAGTGCTTGACACCGGAAGATACACTTTTTTTATCGTTTCTTCACCCTGTTAGCTGTACACACCCTTTCGGCTTCCCACCTTTCCTTCCCCCTCACTATTCTCCACCAAGAGTACGTTCACTTGACTCCTGCTGTTGTCTTTACTCTTTATCTCGGGGCTCGGTTTGCTGGAGGTTTTAAGCGGATGATCTCCAGATGTGAATTGTTTTATTTCTGGATTCTTTCCTTCCCCTCCTTCTTTAGTGTTGGGCTGCTTCCCTTTCCCCGTCCTTTGGTCGCCCCCCATCTAATCGCTTTTTCAATTGAAATCCCCTTTCCCGCTTCCCAATCAAGACCGGCGGCATTTGCGCGTCAGCCAGTCAATCTTGATGAGCCTCAAACCATCCGCCGCTTCTTCCACCTTTTGAGTTACGACCCGTTCCAGCTCCAGTTCTAGCTGGAGCTTGGGGGATGGAATGACCTTAACAAAGATGACCTTGGTGGCTGCGGTCCTGAACATATTTGTGGGCCACCACATATTCTACTTTCTTTGATCTTCGTATCTTCGTGGGAAGCAACGAATCTTCCACTTTGGCATGATACAAGGTAGTCACTAGCTACGGGCTGGTGCCCTCTGCCTGTCCAGTGTCCACAGCAACCTTCACCCACCCCCCCCCCTCCCCCCCAGGGCAGAGATGTGGCCGACTCTACTGAATGTGGGAGG
Organism: Aspergillus aculeatus ATCC 16872; assembly: GCF_001890905.1. Taxonomy (NCBI): domain Eukaryota; kingdom Fungi; phylum Ascomycota; class Eurotiomycetes; order Eurotiales; family Aspergillaceae; genus Aspergillus; species Aspergillus aculeatus. The sequence continues at coordinate 3,679,163 of NW_017962976.1, forward strand.
CCAACATCTTGCAAGTGCCTACCGTCTACTCGCCTTAGCCCTTTTTTCCTCCCTTTATGGTCGTTCACCAATACCCCATTTTCTATTCTCCCTACTTCCGCCTATGAGATGGCCTCAATCTTGCAGGTTCCTCAAACCCTACCTGACCCATCTCTTACTACTTTCACCTCGACGCTTAGTCTGTTCTCCACCTACTTGTGAGGCAGGTCTGAGATTCGTGCATGACTTTTGACAATGTGGCTCTGTGGCTCCTTGTCGTTCGGCCAACAGCTGGAGTGTCCTCTTTCAGGGTACTACAACGATTTACGCCCATGTGGCAGATCGGGCCACCCTTATTCTTCCGCAAAAAATCTGTCGGCGTCCAAGTATTCGGAGTAACTTACATTTTTTTCTTTTCCATCTCCCCCCTCCTCTCAATTTCCTCACTGAGCCCGGCATCAAATGCCTATTATTGGCACAAATTTTTGGTGTGTGTGTCTGTGTGTGCGTGCGTGCGTGGGCTAGATCTATTCCTTTCAACATTGTGTTATGGTAACCTTCCCACTAACCACTACACTAATGTGCATGCCCTTTTTCTAAGCCAGAGTTAGAGATTTCCTAGCTTGGTATTCATTGAAAGTTGTTCTGTTGTTGCGCGGATAGTTACATATGTCCGTCTGTTTCCTCCTTGCTACCCAACTCATCTGTGACTCCCAGAAGTTTACGCGTCTGAAGATTTGTGTATGTCAAGACTCGTTTTAAAAATTCTAACCGGCGTTATTGACACAGAAAAGCCGTTTGTCGGTCATCAAGCAACCCTTGAGCCAGCCCGTAAGACCTGTTGGTAGCTTACAGGTCCTGGGGAAGGTATGTGACAGATTGCCCTTATGCCTTTACCGACCATCCCTCTCTAATGCATAGAGATCATACTCAGACAGTGAGACTTGCCGTTCCAGTGGTCATTCTCAGCCTGTATTATTCTACCATGCCTAACTCAAGTGATCGCGCCCCAACGGCCCAGCCAAATGCCACACTGGAAGTCGCAGATGGCACTAAACCACCGGCATCTTCGGGAAAAGGCAACGAAGCAGAAATTGCTTATCGACCACCGGGTAAGTCTTTCTCAAGTTCTGTCGTCCACTTTTTCTTAATGAGTCAGAAGGGTAAAGAGCAAGGATGTGAAAACGGACAGAGCAAACAGCAAGAATTGGATCCTCTTAGGATTTTTGATTGACCTCCTCGTCAGATTCAACCCGCTTCAGCCAGGCTGCTCAGACTGATAATGGACATCCGTATTCTGATGGGCATGCCTACGCATCCTTCTGTGCACCCGGGAATTTACACTCGGATTCGAATATAAGTGGTTCGAGATCAGTTCTACCAGCTTACCAACTTCACCCTATTCTTTACGAGCAACATCCTATGCAACAACAATTCATCCCCACTGTCCTTCCTCACGGCGTTGTTTACCCTATACATGCATTGTCATCCTATGCTCCAGCGACAATGAACGCGAACATGGCATTCGGTGCCCCGTTCCCATTTTATGCGCCGTATGTTCAGCAGCACCAGCAGCAGGACCCGCATGTCCAACATAGCACTCCCGGGTACCAGCCGTTGGCACCTAACTCGTCAAGCCACCTAAACGTCCGTACCCCCAGTCAGGCACCGTATTCCCAGGAATATTATTCGCAGACCTCGAGCGCGACGGCACCTAAACCTAGTCCCGCGCCGTCAAGTATGTCGGATTCCAATCACCGGCCACTGCGCGGTCATATTGTCAAGACGGCCACCGATCTGGGTAGGGGAAGCAGACAGACACACAGCAGCACGGACTATGATGTCGCGAAAACAATAGTGGATGGTTCCACGCCTATGCGTTCCCATCACTCCTCGACCGGTAGGTTGGCAGCAACACTCCATGCCAGACTAAACCGAATCAAGTGAGTATAGCGGGGGCTAATCCTAGCAGATGCAGCCTCGCATTCGTCCCAGTCGCCCGGGCCAAACACGTTGCGTGGACCTTTAAGGAAGCCCAAGCAGTCGGGCCATGCTTTGTGGGTTGGCAATCTGCCTCCCGCAACCAATATTATGGACTTAAAAGATCACTTCTCCCAGGAGGCTACGAAGGAGCTGGTAAGCGTCTTTCTTATCTCCAAGAGTAATTGTGCCTTTATCAATTACAAAACGGCCGCTGCGTGCGCTGCTGCTCTGTCAAGATTCAATGATTCTAGGTTCCATGGCGCACGCCTTGTTTGCCGACTGCGACACGGAACCATACTAGCCAGCTCGAGTCACGAAGCCATAGGGTCTGCTACACCCTCGCCATCTCAAGACCAGAGCGATAGCAAGCAATTGATGATTGGCGATGATACGGAATCAGTTGCATTCCGGAAATTCGGAGATACCAGACGCTCAAGTGCCCGGATGACGAGCAGATACTTTGTTGTCAAGAGCTTGACCGTGGAGGATTTGGAACACAGTCGACAAACCAACATCTGGGCTACACAAACTCACAATGAGGATCAATTGAATCAAGCCTACGAGGTGAGAACATTACCAAACCAAGGGAGAGAGTGGGGGCAAGAATATCCCCAAATCGATATTTGTCTGATGATCTTGATTAGAACGCAGATGATGTTTACCTGATCTTCTCTGCTAATAAGTCTGGTGAATACTACGGATACGCTCGTATGATGTCACCCATACAGGACGATGAGCGCTTGGCAATAGAGGCACAACCGCGACCCAATAGCATGCCGAATCTAGAAGAACCAGACATTACTCCTACACCAGCAACGTCGACTGCCGCCAAGGGACGAGTCATCAATGACTCTATACGGGGGACTATATTCTGGGAGGCGGAGTCTTCCGAGGATGAGGGCGACATGAAAGCCGACAGCGCAGGTACACAGACGGAGGATACCATTGGGCCGAGCCCACAGTTGATCGGAAAACCATTCAGGATACGATGGCTATCGGGAACCCGGGTTCCATTCCACCGTACCAGGGGATTACGGAATCCGTGGAATGCGAATCGAGAAGTCAAGATAGCCCGTGATGGAACCGAGATCGAACCGGGGGTGGGATGGAAACTCGTACAGTTATTTCATTCTGATGCCCAAGAGTGAGGGAGTGGATCGATTGTCGAAGTGTCAGCGGACAGAAAGAGTATAACAGAGTTGAATAATGGAAGAATAAATATACAAGTGAGCGGATCAGATTATGCCCGGAAGAATGAGTCAAAGCATCGCAGGCACGCAGGCACGCAGGCACGCAGGCACGCAGGCGAAACGAAAGCTGATAGGGGACTGCTTCATTACGGGAACCGGAAAGCGGTCCTTCACACCTCTGTTGTACACCACGCCCACTTCTCGAGTCCGAATATATCGACATTGTAGAGGGAGAAGGGTCTTTTACTGTAGGTGGTTGTTTGTAAATTTATCAGTATCACAGTGATCAATCGCTCTCGGATCTCCCAGGGATAGATAGATATATCTCAGCATGTGGATGATTGTACAGTAATACTCAGCTGGTCAGTACTTTTACATCATGGATAGTAACCATGGATGCACTAAACCAATGATGAATCATCGACCCCAGTCAACTGGTGTAGATTAGTAGACGGAAAGGGCTAGACCGCTTTTCTATTTTGTGGGGTAAGAAGCAAACCAAGCAACCTGCAGTCAGTCAGTAGTACGTACTTCCGTAACTTAACTACCTAAGGACTAGTCAAGGTATGTGGGATTAACTACACCGTAACTGCTCCGTACCGTACACACGTAAGTAGGAGGTAGTTAACTATTCCATTCATCCATCCATCTTCCTATCTGATATTTTCCCACCGCTCTTGACTTTCTCCCTCTCCATCCTTCCTATCCTTCCTAATCCATCACCCTTTCTTCCCTATCATCTCTATCATTCTTTCATCCATCTCCATCATCCCAAATCTCCATTTCATCGCCATTGCATCGATTTAACCTTATTCTCCTTCCTTACCCTCTCCCTACTATTAAACTTTAGGACCTCACAACCTCGCTATCCCTTCTTCTGCCCCCTTCTCTCTCCTCTTATCTCACCATCCCACCTCTTGCCTGTTCGGAACATTCGCAGACTGTTTCTCGGCCGGGCTTCGCTTGGACCGGTGAGTTGAACAATTGGTCTCAACGCTTTACTTCTGCCCCTATCGTGCAACCTTCCATTACCCCTTGGTCAAGCCCATGCCATCCCATCTCATGAACCCAACCGTCCCCCCCCATCATGACACCTCATCTGGCGTCGCCACCGCCACTCGTCGAGTCTCAATGATCTTTGGATGATCTTCAAAATCAGCATAACGTGCCGGTGGGTCAACTGATGTATGCTGATTTGCTCCAGTTCTCTTCCTACATTCTCCTCGTGTGGTCGTGAGGCTGTTCAGCCCAGCGCGGTACCTAGAGCGGTTCCCAGCCTGAGTCAAGCTATATCGTCCACAGCAAGTTACCACCTGAGCCAGGGCTTCTGCTGAAGTTAGGAAACCTTACAACGCACCGTGCTTCTCCGTCTAAGGCGTTGCACGTTCTCATCCCTTTCGCCCTCCCCCCTTCTCACTTTACGATATCTTCTTCGAATGGTTTCCCATCACTTTGATCTATGTGATTAAGATATAATTCTCGCTATCTCCTTATTGATCAATTCACGCGCGTCTTGGCATCATGTCAAATGAACGTTCAACCGACCCTATCTCGGTCCCATCTTCTTCTGCGCACCGACGCCGAGCATCCTTGGCCTCAGGCCTCTCCTTTACGGATTATCTATCTAGGTCCGGCAGCCAGGGACATTCTGCGGGCGCACCCACGGGCTCTATGGCTAGTTCAGTGGGTAATGCACCACCCAGTCAAGGTCGGCGACTGTCTATCACCACCTTGGGGCTCGCTGGATCTCCGAACCAATCGTCACCATGGGGAAGCAAAAGCATGCGGCATGGCAGCATTTCCAGCTCAGTTGGATCCGGTTCGGCAAATCTAGAAGACGCTGTCGTTGAAGACAGTGAGAGTGGCGGACCATCTAGCGCCGCTCCTCACTCTCCATTCGCGCGACGTCTTTCTTTTGGCGCGCAAGCGCTACGAGATGCTCGTGCTGGCAGCATCAGCAACGGTAGATATCCCCCCCCCTGGGATTCCTGCGTCTAGCAGGCGACGTTTACCGCCCACATGTAGCAAAAGCTCCCATAGCCCCCCAGAGTCAACTGTTGCAAGTACAAATGTTGTTCTTCCCGAGGTCGAGATGTCTAACGTGGCTTGGAGACAAATAGGCGAAGGCTTCAACTGGTCTGAAGCCCTGCGAACCCGGGCCGAGCGTGCCCCATCCTTGGGAATAACCTCGCCCAACACGCCTCAAACCCAGTTCTTAAGCGGCTCAGGCCAGCAATGTCACCATCAGCGGGCAACCTCGATCGCTTCGATGGAGCAACCGGCTCGCGAAATTCCCAAGCAACCCAAACAGAATAAGCCTGACTTTTTTCAGGAGAAGATTCTTCGCGGCGATTTCATGGATTAGTGGGACCAGTCTACTGCACACTTCAATTCGAGCCTGCTACTGCCCCCCAATTGTAGTCAAAGTTTGTTGTCTTCAGAGCAGAGGCTCGTGGTTTGTTGATCTGTTTTGCCCTACCATGGACTTCTAGGAGAAGCTCATCATCAGAAATGAGGAGATATCGAGGAGATTGTAGAGCCGATTTACGAAGCAGGCTGGCGGCATATATAGCCAGAGAAACCTTGAAAATGTGTATGTTCCATATAAAAGGCAGTTAGGAAATTTCGATCATGTTTCAGTTTCCCTCTTGTATCCCTCCATGTCATGACTTGTGTAAACTGAATCTATTAAGAATTTATTCGTTCGATTGAACCGCTCGTCGACACTCTTGGCCTCCTTAACTTTGGTCAATGGGAGTTGCTGGCAGGAGAAAGGCTTCTGTTTTGGGCTTGTGTTTCGAGGGCAGTTCTGACTGGCATATTCAGTGTCCTATCCTGCCGTTCTTCCCTATTTCCAGGCCACTTTTCCTTATCAATGATCTACAGAGGGCAATCACGCTTTTCGTTCCTAATGCGGGTGAGTCTATATTCACAGTGTATCACAAGACTGAACTGAATGGAGATTATTTGAGTCTTTAAAACTATAGTTGCCCTTGGTTACACGCTGATGTACTGTACAAAATGGATCAATTCTTGAGACACTGTCGATAGAGGTGGAGTATAAATTCATCTGACATGTTTCCAGAAATCCAGTACATGCTGAGAGCTGACTAGTTTGGTTCAATAGGGAATGCCGTTGGTTAACAATTGAAACTGATCATATCCCTTCGTCGACACGCTCATGTACGACTTGCGCACAAGCTCACGCATGTGATCAGCTGCCTCCCTCTCATTCTTCTCAAGTACAAATCGGTCTCGAAAATTTTTCAACGTGTCGGGCTTGAAGCAGGGCAAGCCACTATCGAGCATCAAAGACACTATGTGAGAAAGTTTGGCGCTGTGCGGCCTCGACGCAAGGAAAGCCTTCACGACCAGCGATTCGAACCAAATGTAGGGCTGAGTACTAGTGGGGCTGTGAGAGCCACTTCCAGACTGGCCGATGCCACTGCCAGAGCCGCCGCTGGGGGAGGTATGTGAGTGAATATTACCACTCATTACAGCAACCATCTCAGATGTCAGTTTGAAAGGCGCGCGCTCGAAGCGCACACCCCCTGGTGCAATATCGAAACAAAACCCGAAGTCAATATGTATGATGTGGCCTGCATCGTCGATCATGATGTTTCCATTGTGCCGATCTTTGAATTGAAGCAAATAGGAGATGACGGAATAAGCAGCCATGCTCTTCACAAAGTTTGTGCGTGCCTCTTGAAACCGTATAGAGTCCTCTCCACCGTACTTAGAGATAAAGTAGTCATATAGACCATTCACAGCTTCACGACCCAGCATATCACGCGAAATTGAATTTGGAAGAACATCGATAACACCACACCCAGGAGCCGTGGAGGTCACTCGGTAAGGGAACACCCATACGTCAAGCCCGACGCTTGCGAATATACTTCGAAAAGCAGCAATCATCTGCAGGGCCAACATGTCTTGACGACAATCGTCGCCAACCTTGAAAATAGCTGATTGCCAGACTTCGTAGGTCTCGTCATTTGACAGACTCTCCCCCGAGATTGACAAATCGCTGCAACGTTGTGCAGGTGAGTGTGTTTCTTTGTGGGTTCCTTGTGCTTGTGTCCGAGTCTTCTGAATTCTGAAGGTCGCCATGTATGGTGCTTTGGCATGACTTTGCAGAGGTTTCCCAGACTTGCGGTCGATACCCACGACAACGCCCTCAGGGTTGCTTGGGAGGTATACTCCGACCTCCACCTTGATCTTGCGAAGCTCTTCTTCAATCTTCTCTTTCTTCTCAGCCTTACTTCTCTTTATATACGGTCGGAGCTTGCCTGAAATGCCAGTAATCTCGTTGAAAAAGGTAAATTCCCTTTCGTAGAATTCACGTTCCTCATTTGTGAAGCTTGCAACCAACGCATCCATAAATCTGTCCAAGGTCGGTTTAAGTGGATCCGGCTGCAAGCAATTGTCAGTCCTCTCATACCCGTGGTTGCTCCATGTTTTATCAACTCACGATCTGCGAATCCTCGTCCTTATAAGAATTTGCCTTCATATTCCAGATAACTTGGTGGGCGAACAATTGAGACAGCTTAGCAGTTTCCAGTATGTAACGTTCGACATAGCCCAGGGAATCGTATCTCAAAGCTTGGACTAGTTGTGGGACAAAATAGAAGCGCACGTCGATGGGATGACTCTCTAGAGCCCTCATTGCATATTGTAGTATGAAGGCGTGATTGCCATAAGCGGGCAAGAAGTAGGTCAAGGCTTCGGTTGGATTGACTGAAGCCCAGTAAAGTAAATACTACTCACGTTAGCTTTACCGAATTGACCAGGGCCAAACGTTGAACTTGCCTTCAGTTGACTCGAGACGTCAGTGGGAAGACTGGTACCGAACATCAGCTCCAGACCTTCAGGCTCGTCAATCGCCTTCTCTGGGAAATTGAGCATCAACCAGCGAACATCATTCTTGAGCTTCGCCGATGGAAATCGGGTTGACAGCTGGACCGCCAAGCCTGGATGTTCATTCCAAGCGAGTCTTAAAAGGGTCGTGGCTTCCTGGCTGATCATTAGCCTTATTTCAACTTTGGCCTCCAGTTTGAGTGTTTTAGAGTAGCGAACCTCGGTAAGGCTTTTGGGCGAGGATGACTGTGGGCTTGTGTGCTTCCGATCGGATTCCAGTGGGTATAGCCACACTCTAAGGCGCGATCTCTCATTCTCTATGAAGACATGGAGAAGATCCTGCTTTGATTGCAATGATCTATAGGCCCCTTGTGTATGGCGAGAAATGGCAGACACCCCCTCTAAGGCAGAAATAACGTCGCGGAGGATGTTGTCTTCAGCCTTGATCTGGAGGCGGTTTCCTCCAAAAGACCATCTGAATTTCAAAGATTAATGAAGGCGCTTGACCCGAGAGATCGCATGTGAAATACCTTGGTGAGGTCTTGAACCAGGTCAAAGCAGCTGACAAGATCTGATCCTTCAATTTCCATTGGAAATGCGCATCTTGTGAGCTACAGTCACCCAAAACTTTTAGACTAAACAAGATAACACGAAAGTGCAGCTCTCGCGCTAGAGGGTGACTACTAGCGTGCAACAATCCTGTCGTTGTCGCGTCAACAAGACGGCAAAACAAAGGCTGGACTTGAGCGTTTGCCAGCCGAGTGGCGTTGAAATGGCTTTCAAAGAACTCAAGGACTCGCAAGTGTGGCATGAGCTTCTCCTGGGCCTTTTCCTGATTCCGTGTCGCCAGAGACCTGTCGGTGGGTAACAATTCAATTTTGCTAAAGAATGGATCCATACAGCTTTTTCCAGGCTGCGTTAGCATAGGTGTGTCTACCTTGTCATAGCTGTATACTCACCTGAAGGATGGATCGAACAGGTTCCTTTTGCAATATATTGACCTTTCCCATGCCCCCATTATTTCATGTAACAATTTGACACTCATCTTGGGATTCTCATGCATCACACTCAACCAAAGAGACGCTCCAATGTCAATTGACTCTTGCGAGAATTGTTCGAAGGGCACTATGACCAGATAACGTGCAAGATAAGCATGGTTCTCAGCGTCGTTACTCACTAGGGCAGCAGCCTGTCGCAGTACATTCCGCATTTGTGTGATAGGGACGTTTATTCCGTCCCTCAATCGTGTGTGGAGTTTAGAAAGATTATCTTCCATGGTTTTAGCCATGATCAAATTAGAAAAACCTGGTGCAGAGCCATCAGAATCTGATGTTGGTACATCAGCAAGAAAACACCGAGCTGCAGGGGAAGCCTAACCAGAACAATATTCTAATACTTGCACGGTGCCATCGACACTTGATGTCTCCGATAACTTGTATCGCTCGCGTGTGGATAACTGGGATATAAATCCGGAGGCTATGTTCAATACGCCACCAACACTACCACTCTTGACAGATCCTGAGAGAAATCAGTTACATGCGTGGCGGTGCATCTCTACCACAAGAGATGACCTGACAGGCAAAGGATGTATTGGAACGTACCAAGCCGTTGATTACTACTTGGGATCAGCGCACCCATTTCCAAAGCGAATGACCGACCCAGAGAGATCTGGCCGTTTCCGCAGTTGTCATCAGAGACGGATAGATATGCCTGTAAGGCAGGGTTAGTTGCGGATTGTAGCCAAATATTGTCGTCTCATACCTGGAGAAGTCCTTTGACGTCTAGAGGTGAGATACTCATGACTGCGGTCACCCACGTCCGGGCACGCTCTAAAAGAACTTCCAGTGTCCTCTCTCTGAAACTATAGTTGTCGGGTAGATTGACTCGGACAAGACCAGTAGGAGAGGTGAAAGATGGCTTCCACTCGTACTCGTCAAGTTCGCCTTCGAAACAAGACTGCCACATGACAGTCAAGAGCTCAAGCAGAGCAAAGAGAGATGTCCTTTCACACAGAGCGGAAGGACACTCTCGCATGATTTTGTCTGCGCAGAGGACGGCAATATTCTGAACTCGTTCAACACGATGGCAGCAAGCAACAAAGAAGCCAGCAAGCTCCCTGGATAGGAACGGCACAGAAAACTGCTCCAATTTCCCAGCAAGTGTCAATGAAAGATGGCAAGAAACAACCTTCTCAGCGATAGCACCCATGCAGCTAGCCATTTCAGCAGTGGCTAGAACAGGGTCTCTGAAATAACTGAGGATTGTCGTGCAGTTTCCCGACAAAGCGCGAAGACTTTCAACTAGCAAGGTAGCGCTAAGAAAAATCACTCGCGGATAGCTGAGGCGTTTGACCTCGACCTCTCGGCCAGGTAATTCAAGCATCAGCTTCCTTTTTTGGTCTAGAATCCGCTGCTGGCTCATCCCGCGCCTGAGCATCGTATTCAGTTCCACGTCGCTCTCCAGCATGTCCATGCGATCTTCGGAGACGAGAGGAGGCGAGTGCCTGGCAAGTACGCGCAGTTCCTCGCAATGATGCTGGGCGACAGCAGAATTGAGCGTTATACCGTGAATTGCAATGTTAAACCAGGCATCTCGGAAAAGAGCCAGCACATCTTGATCATAGCACATTTCTGATCGCGAATTTTTTGTTAAGTCATTTCCTGAAGATACAAGCAACGCCAGTGGTCTCAAGAAAGGGCCGATATCGTCAGGGGCGAGTAAAATCTCCTTCTGATGGTCATGGTCGATATCAGTAGCGGCGCCTTTATTGACCACACCTTCCAGCAGGTGAATAAGATAAATCCTATACAAGACGGAGTTTCTCTTGAGCGTGCCGGAGATAAAAGCCATTGCGCCCTGCACGGCATCGGCAACATTCAGATAGCCTTTTGCGACACTGTCCTTGTAGGCACGATCATAAAACTTCAGAAGAAGCTGGAACTCAGCCGGGCCAGTACTTAAGGACAATGCAGCAGACTCTTTTATGATATAAGCATCCACTGCGATATTCACCTTCCCTATTTTTTGCAGTAGCATTGACTGTGCCAAAGCACTTATTTTTTCATCATCACATCTACTTGCAATCGTCACAACGGCTTGTATCACTCTACCATAATGTCCTGTTTCTCCCTCGTCACAAGCCGAGGAAATAGCACTATCACTCAAGCCTCGGGACAAGAGAGCAAGCGTGCTCCCATGAGTTGTCCCGTCACCTAGAAGCTGTAGTTGATGGGATTTGTCTGAGCCGGAGCCATGGCTCAAAGCGTTTCCCAGCGAATAAAGGGTTGTTATGACTGCGTCCTGGGAAAGAATACTTAGAACATAAGCAAGACATTGTGCAGCAACGAGGCTGGTCGAGCGAGCGGACACGCTTCCATCAACGATAAACTTCAAGAGGGACCGACTGCTGAACGATGCGCTGCTAGGGGACAGCCGAGAAATAATCGCTATGCTTTTTAGCGTAGTTGTCGCTAGGTCTGGGTGAGACATCTGATTCGGGTCTGCAACCGTTGCCTCAAGCCATGAAAGGAAGTCTTCGCTGTTTGTGGTATCTTCGCTTACGACGACGCAATTGAGATAGCCAGTAAGGGCGAGCTTTTTCACGGAAAATGCAAGCCGCTGCTGCCAAGGCGAGCCAAGTTGTAAGTAGTCCGATCCATCTTCCAGAAGGCGCATTTCCTCCGCTATGATTATTGCCAACTTATCGACGAGGGCCAATTCGGCGTCATTGAGAGACCTGGTTGATTGACGGCCAACAAGATGCTCATTCGGAAGGTCTCCGTCTGAGAGATCGTGTGTCCGGTTCAGGGACACAGCGCACGATTTGACAAAGTGTGCTAAGCCTTCCTGTAACAACATGGCCCCCAGGGGACGTCCATCGGTAGCATAGCGGTGAGTGTATCGTCTCCAGTCACCCACGAAAGCATCAGGAATACTTGGGTTGCGCACCGTGGAAGAAGCGGTCTCCACGGCTATCATGTATTGGTCCGAGAGTATTGAGCGTAATGTTTCAAGAAGCTGAAGTTTCTCATCGGTAGAACAGAATGAAGCGAAGCGGGCCAATGCTTCCATGAAGCCGACAAGAGACATGGTGATTGATAAGATACGAGCTAGTTCATGCCCATTCTCGTGTCCTGTTGTTTCAGGTTCGTAGCGCTGAGAGGGCGCCACGGCATCGATGGCCTCGGCGCAACTTTGTAAGTATGCGCTGAGGGCACCAAAGACAATAGTACGCAGCCCTGCATACTTAGAGCCCAATGATAGAAGAGCCAAGGTAAGATTATGAGTGAGCGCCTCCCACGGAGAAGGTCTCACGTTATGCAGAAAGGGCGAAGGACGGAAGGACTGGCTGTGCGATTCTGGAAGGTATTGACAAAGCTGCGACGCGATCTTCGATGCATTTTGGGGAGTGGCGGTGAAATTCGAAGCTTTACATAGGGCAATTATCACGTCTAACTCTCTGGTACCCTACCGGAATGTCAGTCTTCATGGTCCTCAATGTACTTACTATATCGGGGCGAAGCATACCATGGAGGTCCTTGGTGAACCTTGGCCTGGCAGGGGACTGCCAAGTGTGGTCTCTGGCCGATTAGCATGCTGTTTCAACGGTAGCGTGATGCGCTCAATCATCGAGCCCGCATCGTGTTCTGGAGCTTGGGCTGCTAGCGTTGCAAGCTTTCCTAGCGCAGCTCGTCGAATAGCTAAGGGGAGCCTACGAATTCATCAGTATCTGCGGCATATGAGTGGATTGTGGCCGACCTACTCGACCATCATGAAGACGCTCCTTATGAATTGACTTAAGAGCAGTCGTGATTTATGAGTTCTCTAGGTCAACGTGGTAGTTACACAGAGCAGTGGCTGCAAGGCTAAGACAGCAGCAGAGAGAATACGGGGTAGCTTGCGAATTCATATATCGCAGGTAGTGCGTTTCTGGCAGTTGCACTACGTAGGTGGATCCAATATTACGGTGTACTGTACCTCGGCCCGTAGGTAGTTAGACTCACCTACTAAGTGCAGTAATGTCCATGGAGTCACCACCCCACTACCCCTGAGGGTTTCCGCCCCCTACGTACTTGGTCAGCCTCAAATTTGAGGTGAACTGTTCAGCTATAAAAGCTATGAAAGCTATAATTACTACGTAGACAGACGGCTTATTATACATCCGAGATTAAACCATGGCACTATGTAGGCCATACTGATATTGAGCTCACAACAACGGACGGGCTCTTGAAGGCAAACTTCTTGGTTTGGACGTTGTAGTTGATCTTTCAGCAACAGATCGTGCGTTAAAGTCCTCAATTTTCACTGACTTATGCTTTATGGCTTGCTCAACCAGTCTTCTATAAGCTCTCTTCGATCCCACATTCAAAGTTTTGTAGGTACATACTGTACGATTATCGCTCTCAGAACAACTTACTTCGGAGACTACCTACGGAGCTCACTCGTATTAACGTATATCCGCATACCGGATAAACTGGTTACCTGAACGCGTTCTGGTAGTTGACCATCATCATATCTGCTTTTCTAGCTGGATTGTTTTCACATGACTAGATAGCAACTAGGACTACAAGTCATCCCAATTTGCTTCATCCTGTAGTGTGCCATTCGCTTGTCTATACAAGATTAAAGCTTGGATGAAGGTCTCAAGCGCAGCGGAGAACGACTTCCTCGATCAGTCACACGCTAGTTGCAGCTTGAGTTGCATTGATTGCCTAACAGCAGGTCCACAGCAGTATCTTCCGCATTTATGAGTGTTTCAGAGTCCCTTGAATTCCATCTCTCTCTCGCTCCTCGCCGAAATTGAGCCAGTCGGCCCGCCATCTCCTTTCCACATTTCCTTTCCTTATCTTCCTTATCTTTTATTCCCTTGCTCGATCTTTCTTGTTCTAATCATTATCTGGAATCCATCCTGAGCTCTTGCTTTCCTGCCCCTTATACAGGTGGATGTAGCAGGCCGAGGGTTCTGGAAAAGCAGCAACTACATGCCTGCCGTATCTCCAGCTAGTCTCAAACAGAATCTTAGAACGAACCAGTCTTGTTCAGACCATAAGATCTGAGGATATTACATGCAAGTTGAAAATTTGATATGATGTAAAAGGCGGAACAATGACACCACAGAATGAGAGAAGCTCTCTCAAGCGCGGAAGGGTACATCAATCTACCGCGTCCGTGCTAATACCTTATCACGCAAGGCTAATTGATTGAAATCTCATTGTAGGTACACAAGGAGCATGATTCGAAGCACCTCAAGAAAGCGCGACGGTCTGAAGCATTACCACCACAGCCAATTGATCAGTTATACCTACCTACACCTATTGTCCAGCAGGAGTTGAGCACTAGAAGCGACGATAAAGAGCTAGCTGGAACTGCGAATGACACAAAACGCGTCCAACAGTGTAGTACGCCCTTGAGTACTGGGTTTCAGCCAAGTCCATCCCCGCCTCACGATACACAGGCCCTCTCTCAGTTTGTTTATCCGCCCAGAGCATTTGCCGATGAAGTTGAAGACGAAGCCGCGGAAGGGGTTTGGGGTTATCTCCTTCCCCTCGACGACAAGGCTCCATCCTCTCTGGTTTTGCGCAAAAGGGGTAGATGTGAGAGCCATGAGCTTGGATCTGACGGAGTCATGCAAGGAGAAAAAGGACATCGCAAGGAGCCTGGGTCAAAGAATAAGCGAGCGAGTTTGCAGGCACCGGGAGGCTATCTTATAGGTCGCCATCGTGAGTGTGGTCAGTAAGATATGATACCATGTCCAATTCACAGATTACTAACAAGAAGTCAGATCTTGTCCTAAACATTCCCACTGTGTCCAACCGTCACTTTCTGTTGTTTCCTGAGAACAAGAAAGGTGATTCAATTGCTATCCTAGAAGATTTGTCTAGCAACGGGACGTTTGTCAACGATGCAATTGTTGGACGTAACCAACATCGAGAACTCGAAGATGGTGACGAGATCACAATTCTCGACCAAGCACGCTTTGTTTTCAGATATCCTCGGACAAGGGATACAAATCGCTTTCGTCAACAGTATAGAATCCTTCAACAACTTGGAAAAGGACATTTCGCTAGCGTATACCTTTGTGTGGAACGAGCTACGGGAATACATTATGCAGTCAAACTGTTCGAGAAGCGTTCAAGTGACTCTCAAAAATCACAGGCTGACGCCTTACAACAAGAGATTGGGCTTCTGATGGGAGTCAGTCATCCGAATCTTCTATGTCTCAAAGATACATTCGATGAGAGCGATGGGGTATATCTTGTACTCGAACTTGCCTCGGAAGGAGAGCTTTTCAACCTGATTGTCAGCAAACAAAGGTTCTCGGAAACGGAGACTCGGCATATTTTCATCCAGATATTTGAAGGTCTGAAGTACTTGGTATGTGTCAGATGGACCGTTGTTGTATCATTCCTGGGTTAGCTGATGATCCGTCCGTGTTAGCACGATCGTGGCATCGTTCACCGAGACATCAAACCAGAGAATATTCTCATTGCAGATCAAAGATTGACAGTAAAGCTTGGAGATTTTGGACTGGCCAAGATAATTGGTGAAGATTCCTTCACAACTACTCTGTATGTCGTACATACAACATGTGATTTTCATAAGCATGTTTGCTAATCTCTAGTTCTTGCCTTACAGATGCGGGACGCCAAGCTGTAAGATACCCAGATACCCAGTTCCTCATCTCTCACTTCGAAATTCAAGCTGACTCTCTAGATGTCGCGCCCGAGATACTGCAGGAGTCTCGTCGGCGGAAGTACACTAAAGCAGTTGACATTTGGTCACTTGGGGTAGTTCTCTACATATGCCTCTGCGGCTTCCCGCCATTTTCCGACGAACTCTACACCCCGGAAAACCCTTACACCCTTGCACAACAAATCAAAATGGGCCGTTTCGACTACCCATCACCATATTGGGATTCTGTCGGGGATCCGGCCTTGGATCTGATTGATAAGATGCTCACGGTCGATGTTGACAAGCGCATAACTGTCGACGAATGCTTAGAACATCCATGGCTTACGCAAAATCACCTTAGTTTATCCGACAGTACGGATGGGCTGACCGGCGCCTTGGATAAATTGGACTTTTCCAAGCGTAAACTCGCACGCGAAAGAACGCTCCTCAGTCATATCAATGATGTCAGTTTCAACGAGTGCAAGGAGCGCAACGGTGCTACCGTGCGGGTTTTCCACAATAGTCATACTGGGAAACGTATTCACAATCACCCTGCCAAGGCTATCAAGGGTGGAGAGGCCTGCGACAACAACAGCGCACCTAAAGACTTCATCAACCTTGGGGAGCAGGGAGATCCACTACTATATCCGGATGAAGAAGGGCCCAGTCACGAATAAAGGTTAACGTTCTGTGGCGTTTATCTCAATTCCCTCATGTTTCAAATCAAAGTATTCTCTGCATACAGGATTACGATCCAATGCTTACATATTGCTTCTGTGAAAGCTTGTAGCTGTCACAGAATGCTGCAAATTAGTAATCCCTTGATAGTCATTTCCGACTGGTAATATCTCGCATGATCACCCTTCTTATAAGAGCAGTTATCTTTCATGTAGCAAAAAAATCACTGCAGTGGACCTGGTAGAAATTCGCTTGTAATTATGGATCATTGTTTGAGCCAGGGCCTGTCAGCATAGGTGATCTACTCGGGGTCTATTGCCAACAACATCCTTTGCAAATAGTTTAAAATTACAGCTTACACGTATGGCTTAAATTGTTTATTCGCTGGCGGGACTAAGCGATGGTGGTGATCTCAGGAAGGCATAAACTCCCCTCCCTCGAGATGTTCTAGTTTCTATGCAAGGTACAAAGGACTCGCCTGGGATGGGATCTGGAATTTCATACCTGCCTAAGCAGCAACTACCAAAGAGCTGCCTTACCTCTGCCTCTTAGGTACGTGAAGAGTTTACCACTAGTGTACTATATACGTATCACGTAGGGTAACTATTCCGGTTACAAGAATGAGCGAGGCACTCTTTGGCCCGCCCCCAGCCTACGGCATGGGACTTCGGCGACAGTAGAATGGCTGCGGCAGCAGAGTAAGGCGGTGAAAAGGGTTAAAAACAGGACCAGAGGCCAAGTGGAAGTATTCTTTAACTAGTCACTGTCCCGATAAGTCAGGGGTACTCAGTCCCTGGACAGTGGAAAGTAGTAGTCTGCGTACTGTCCTAAGTTGGCCAGAGCGTTTTTACTTGACCGCCTACTCAAGGTAGTAATTTGCCAGGCAGCAATGACTCTACTAAACCTGTATAGGCAGGCAATCAGGTATCAATATATGAATAGCTAAGAGACAGTAAGTTAAGTTATGCAGACTACTTCCCTCCCACTGCACTAAATGTGCTCACTGATAATAGCTATTGCGACCGGTTAAGATTCTATTGATACCGGCATTGATAGATCCCGGATAATCAATGTTGACACGGCTGAAACTCCGATACGTACCACCGGTGTTAAGCCCTCTTAAGTAGGCGGTATAGTTAGCTTTCTAGTCTAGTAGTAATACCGGTGGTATTGGAAAGACGGCTGGTGTCAATAGTGACTATTACACGCGCAGCAAGTGTCAATACAATCATCTCACCTTAACTACCAACGGCTTAGTAAGGGGAACGCGCTAAAGACACCTCGTGAGATTCCAAAACCACCTGGCTAAGGCTCTAGATAGTTTAGTCTATATTGGCAGTATTAATTAAAGCTTTTTAATACTGCTGTGTAGTATATCTATAGCTATATAAGTACAAGTATATCAGGATTCTTAGGATTTTTCTCAGACCGAAGGTATTGCTATTAGGGTTTCTATTAGAGAATATCTTATAATATCTACTTAGTAAAATGACTTAGAGTTAAGATAAGTACTGTAGTTTAGAAAAAGTTATATAATTAGTAGCTGCACGAATAGAAATTCTAGCTTTGCTTATACAATAGATACTTCCAATGTATTCTTAACTTACCGTTTTCCTTGCAAAGGCAAGGACGGTGGCTTTGAAATCTCACGAGGTGTCTTTAGTTAGCGCGTTTCTTAACTTATTTCACCTTAGTAAGGTAGTGAAATTACCAGCTACTGCTAAGTAACTAGGTTAGTGGCTAATACCATACTCAATCAATACACAACAGATCTTTGTACAGTGGCAGAATCCGCGCTCAAGTCAGGGCTACTTTTTTCTCAGCCACAATCACCCTGCACGCTTCCCTTCGCTCAATTCCCACCTTGACATTGCTCAGGAACGCCTTCATTGCTTCTACCGAGGAAGAGCTCTGAGACTGATCTTCTACTATCTCCGGTTGTAGGGGCCTCCTTATCTGACACACTGCACAATTAACCGGCCCCTGGTTCTGTCTCACAACTGCTAGCACGACGCAGCCATGGGCTTTCTCGCGGTCTTACTCGATACTATATGCAAACATTGCACAGAGTCTTCGAGCCTGGTCATCTTGGGAACAACACTGCTAGCCCTACTTGCTGTGTCTATTCTGCTCAATGTCTTGGGGCAACTTCTTCTCAAGAATCCGAAAGAACCACCTGTAGTGTTTCATTGGGTGCCCTTTATTGGCAGTACGATCAGCTATGGCATGGATCCATACAAATTTTTCTTCAAGTGCCGTGAGAAGGTATCTTCATAGGTCTTGGTCTTCTGGGTAGTTCTTTTGCTAACTCGCCATCAGTACGGTGACATATTCACTTTTGTTCTTCTTGGCAAAAAGACGACTGTCTACCTTGGGACTAAGGGTAATGACTTCATTCTTAATGGCAAGTTAAGGGATGTTTGTGCCGAAGAGGTTTATTCGCCCCTTACTACCCCTGTGTTTGGGAGCAATGTTGTGTATGACTGCCCAAATGCCAAATTAATGGAGCAGAAGAAGGTAATCAGACACATCCAGATGAAGACTGTTGTGCCGCTGACAACACGGAGAATAGTTCGTCAAATTCGGCCTCACCTCCGACGCCTTACGTTCCTATGTGCGTCTGATAACCGATGAAGTGGAGGATTTTGTCCAGAATTCCCCGGCTTTCCAGGGTGCTAGCGGTGTCTTTGACGTGTGCAAAATAGTTGCTGAAATCACCATCTATACAGCCTCACGCTCTCTTCAAGGCAAGGAAGTTCGAAGTAGATTTGATTCCACCTTTGCTGAGCTATATCATGACCTCGACATGGGATTTGCGCCGATCAATTTCATGTTACCCTGGGCTCCTCTTCCCCATAACCGGAAACGCGATGCCGCACAGAGGAAAATGACAGAAACATACATGGAAATCATTAAGGCCCGTCGCAATGCTGGAACTGAGAAAGACTCCGAAGACATGGTATGGAACCTGATGTCTTGCGTGTATAAAGATGGCACTCAGGTTCCCGACGAGGAAGTCGCGCACATGATGATTGCTCTTCTCATGGCTGGTCAGCATTCGTCAGCTTCTACGGCTTCCTGGATTGTCCTACACCTTGCAGCACACCCGGAAATTATGGATGAGCTCTTTGCTGAACAACTCCGTGTCCTGGGCCCTGATTTGCCTCCTCTTACATACGAAGACCTGCAGAAGTTGGATCTTCATGCTAAGGTTATCAAGGAAACATTGCGTATACATGCACCTATCCATTCAATCATACGTGCGGTGAAGAACCCGATGCCTGTGGACGGAACACCATATGTGATTCCTACATCTCATAATGTTCTCTCATCACCTGGTGTGACGGCAAGGTCTGAGGAGTATTTCGTCAACCCACTAAAGTGGGATCCTCACCGCTGGGATGAGGACCTTGCGTCTAATGCAGAAGATGAAGAGAAAATTGACTATGGGTATGGTCTTGTTAGCAAGGGCACAAACAGTCCTTACCTTCCATTTGGCGCTGGAAGGCACAGGTGCATTGGTGAACAATTTGCCTATGTACAACTTGGTGCCATAACAGCGGCTTTGGTAAGGTTGTTCAAGTTCCGCAATTTGCCCAATGTAAAGAGTATCCCTGAAACAGACTATTCAGTAAGTCTTCTTATACTCAGACATATATTTTGTATTTTACTTACTGGGCCTAGTCACTTTTCTCGAAACCCGCTGGAAAATCGTTTATTCATTTCGAAAAGCGTGCTCCTGCGAAGAATTGATATTACTCCTACTCTTATGCCTCAAAACAAATGATGGCAGATAATAGTAGATGTATATTCTTATTGCCTTATTAATTCTTATGCAGAACTTTTGGAAGACTCTATCTAATATTTATTAGTTAATTATCATGAAATAAGAAATAAACAGAAGGCCCAGTGTTAGCTTATGGCACTGCGGCTAGGAAGCTAAAATATATCCTACGAGTCAGAAACTTCTTCGAAAGTGTTGACTACTTGCCAAAGCATTGGTTTTTCTGTTCAGTCCATCGTGTACAAGATAGCATGAGCATGATTTATAAAAATAGAGTAACAGCAGCATAACATGAATGCCTATAGTACATGCAGCAAACTTTGGCGCAAAATTTGAAAAAAAAACAGGAGGAACAGGTGTACCACAAGCTAATGTGAACTTACTCAAGAATTTCTGGGTTTTTAGATAGTCCCTTTCCGCCTCTCTTCGCTCCTCCGTTTCGCTCTGACTTCCGCACGCCTTCTTTCACCACCATCCACCTTGACTCCAAGTCGATCCTCCCACATACCTTCCTGTAACTTGAATAAAGCTGCGCTGCCTTTGGTGCCCTTGATCGGCTGCAGGAAAGGGCCCCTTATAGTGTTGCCGTGGTGAACTTTCATATATGCGATCTTTTTCGGTGGCTGAGATTGGTTGTGGATATATTCTTTGGCATCTGGTGGCAGGTTGACAACAATCTTCCTCATACCTGGAGAGGAGTTGGCCGCATAATCTGAGAGTCTTGCGGATTTGTGGCTCTCGGCGACATCCTTTGGCTCCTTCGGGACTTCAACCACCCGCAATTGTGCTGTACCATTGACAACGTGCTGCAAGTCACCACCGGGACCGAAAATTCCTCGTCTAAATTTCTCCCTTTTGCGGAGCAAATACCGTCGCTGGCTTGCAGGTTCAATACCCAACTCTTTAAGCTCTGGTGAACTAATGGAAAATAGTTTGTCCCAAGATGGCAGCTTGCTGGTGTGTTTATTCATGCCACGACCAATTAGTGTAAGGAAAGTCTGGACGTCTGGGACAAATGGTGTTGGCGATGGTATTGCAACAGAAGGCACTTGTTTGTGAAGGTTCCGGAAGCATTGCTTTCCGATGGTAATAGGTCGCATTGCTCGCAAGGAGAAAAGATATGGACTGTGCATCGCCATTGTAGCTGGGCCGATCACTCAGTCCGGTCAGGATATTATGTCGTAGACTTGAGAATAGTAATGATAGGCAATAATCTGAAAATATGACTGAGCTGAGAGATCAAGGTGTTTTTTTTGGAACTCTAGACCTTTCTGAAGGCCTGCTTGGCAGTTGGCTCTCTTCTCCGGGTCGGGAATAATGAGGAGAAATTTTGGCGGCATCAATTCCAGCCAGGATCAACATAACTCCGAAACTTGCCTTCCTGGAGATCTGGCTTGAGATGCCAGATCCACTGTCATTCAAGAACAGAAATTCCTGTGACTTGTGTCCAGTTATCTTTCTAGTCAACCTTGACAACAGTTTTGACTTTGGTGGGATTTTTTTACTAATTCTTTCTTAGAGACAACCAGACGTTGCTACATTGTAGTAACAATGGCTGTTTCTCCTTTGATCCCGAACACTGCTTCGCATGCAGCCAAAACCACTGATGCGACAAGAGAGTCAGAAGTTAATGGCTCTGAACGCTCACCATACAAGCACAATATGAAACATTCCTCTCATGTCACCAATGAGCGTGAGATTACCGAGCAGTTGAACGATGATGTAAGGCACAAGTATATTAAAGGTATGATTTTATACCTCATTCTCTTGAATGGTTCTATGCATCCTGCCTTGTTGCTTGCATTACTACCTTGTCGCTGTACTTGGCGGTTAATGATGAGCGTGATTGTTTCATAGATAAAAGGCTCGGTGAAGGTACCTATGCTGTTGTTTTCCTCGGTCACCTTCGAACAGATCCGTCCTCGTTCGTCGCCATAAAAAAGATAAAGGTCAATGCGGAATATAAAGATGGACTTTCCATGGACGCCATTCGAGAAGTAAAATACCTGCAAGAGCTTTCACATTCCAACATAATAGCGCTTCACGATGTCTTCTCATCAAAGGATCAAAATCTCAATCTAGTTCTCGAATATCTACCGCGGGGCGATCTCGAGATGCTGATTAAGGATACAAATATTCACTATGGCGTCGCTGATATCAAGGCTTGGATGGGAATGCTCGCCAGAGGGGTCTGGTTCTGCCACGAGAATTTCATATTGCATCGGGATATCAAGCCTAATAACCTCCTCATTGCGGCAGATGGGGAAGTGAAACTCGCGGACTTTGGTTTAG
Organism: Aspergillus aculeatus ATCC 16872; assembly: GCF_001890905.1. Classification (NCBI taxonomy): domain Eukaryota; kingdom Fungi; phylum Ascomycota; class Eurotiomycetes; order Eurotiales; family Aspergillaceae; genus Aspergillus; species Aspergillus aculeatus. The sequence goes on from NW_017962976.1 coordinate 3,701,597, forward strand.
CAAGGTCGTTTGCTGATCCCTACTTGAATATGACCCATCAGGTCATTACACGCTGGTATCGTCCCCCAGAGCTGCTCTTTGGTGCCCGGCAGTACTCGGGGGTTGTCGATATCTGGTCCATGGGCATGGTTTTCGCGGAACTCCTCCTGCGAGTTCCGTTCGTTGCAGGAATTACCGATCTCGATCAAATTACGAAGATATGTGAAGCTTTCGGGACCCCGAATGAGGACAATTGGCCCGGTGTAACCAAACTACCCAATTATCTGCCCGCTGATCCCAACCATGTCGTCCCTCTTCAGGGCCGAGATTTTTTCCTCAGGCAATTTCCGACAGCTGGTCCTGTCGGCGCAGATTTGCTGATGTCCATGTGCACCCTGGATCCTAAGAAGCGAAACACAGCTTGCAGGGTTTTGCAACACAGCTGGTGGACTACTGAGCCTAAACCAACCGACAAGAAAAACCTTCCTCGCAAGATCGATGGCGTTAAGAAAATGGGCGCAGACCTGATGAGGCGAGGGGGGGAAATTGAAGATTCAACATTCAAGAATGCGGCTCGACAGCTAAATTTCACTGCGCACAGAGACTAGCTTACGATTACCGGAACAGACTCGATGAGTCGAGGTCATTCCAGGCAAATCTTGAGGAAAGTGATCTACTGCAACGCGCGAGGTCATTTGTCTACCAGTGGGCTAAATCATCCAAGGTCTATCTACTACAGAAAGCCCCATTTCAGGGGCACACAGTCATGCAGCAGATATAGATTCTAATGCTGTTATCTGGTATTTCGACCACTGGTAAAGTGCATGAAGGGAACTGATAGCACCAGGATAACAATGAGCTTGTGTTCCTCCCTTCCCCCCTGACAGAGTCGGTGTTTTATAGCTCTCCCATATAGTACCACCTGAATCTGGGCTAGCGATTGCGAGGACCTCCATCCGCTGTCAGTCGAGATATCGTCATCAAGTAGCAAAAAAACCCAAGAAGCGTCCAGCAGCGTTCGGCATCGAGCTCTGCTGACTATGGATTCTTTCTTCTGTACCTTTTAATTAGATGCTGCTATGCCATGAGTAGCGTGGTTTCAGTTTCTAAGTCTACGCCTCGTATGGCATCAGAATCGATGCGTGGGGGTATGCATCTTGTCCAGTATATTTTGGCTAGTAGTCGCGTTGGATACTGTAGTGCACTGTACTAGACAAAACGAGCCGAAGGGCACCCCTACTTGACAGAGAGAAGTGAGACTCATACTAATTACGCGCTGCTGGTAAACAAGCATTTAGAGAAGCTGAATTTTACATTCATGAGCTCATGAGCTAAATCAAGACCAAGAATAGTAAGGTAATGGTCGAGCATGATGGAACAAGTCAAGGGGCTTTTCTGGCCAGCTTATGGGAAATAGAACCTCCCAGTCTCATGATCCCTATCAAGGCCCTCGCCATCTGCAGAAAATAACGAAAAAGCCCCTTGAGAATATTATCCGAATGGCATCTGATGCTCAGTCCTGAGTAAAGTACAGAACAGTACAGTACAGTACAGTTCTCACTCATACTCTCACTCGTGCGTACTGTACATACTAAGACACATTAAAGTAGTCTATATGATTTAGCCGTCAGGTGCCTGTCATTGATTAGTAAACAGTTATGAGGTGATCAATTGCAGGAGAGGGTTGCCACCCCGATCCACTATCCACTTTCCCAAAAGCAAAGGCGGAAAGTCCCTCTGCCTCTGGGCTTGGGCCGTCCCTTCCTACCTCATCAATACCTCATAACCAGCCAGGTACAGTACGTGTACAAGGCCCAGGAGTTGGTTAACAACTTAACATAAGGCCATAATCGAGTCGGCTCCAGGTACCCGTACCGCACCGTGCACCCACCATAGTATTCCGTACCGTGCCTACCTATCTATGGTACCTCAGCTGACTTCCATGTCACTTTGCCTGAGCAAAGGACTTAGGTATCAAGTCAAGATTGGTTAGTTAGTTAGTTATTTAACAAAGTCAAGTTGACTAAGCTAAGGAGCTTAGCAAAGAAGGAGCCTAAGGAGGAAAGCCCTTTTCACTCCCTGCCAATGGAGCCCTCATGGAGTTCAACCCTTTCTGCGCGTTCGAGGGCACTCATGTTTATTAGTGCCATTACCATTACCACTGTACGGAGTAATAGTTACTAGGTAGTTACTCATACTGAATTATGAGTAGATTACTAGATAAATACATTAAAAATTGCTGCCCACCCCTCTCCCCCGCTGCGCGCGCGGTCTAAGTCTCACTTAGAGCTCATTAAACATCCCGACTGATCTACAGTCGAACCTAAGTTCTTCTCCGTCCACACTATAATTTCCCGTCCCTCCGCCCCTTATCTGCACATTCATGCTTCCCTCCCCTACATCGACTATTAGATGGCAACGTACCGATCAATTCATGTTCACTTCATACAAAAGTAGTCATCTGCTCTGTCTCAATTTATGCCAATTACCAATACCACATGGTGACAGTTAAGCTCCTGGCAACGTCCAATACCGCCGAGTCGCGGAGCGCGCAAAGGTGTTTTTGAGCACCGCTCGGAAATCCACGGCCGCACTCTGCTGACGGTCCATGTAAGTCCGCATAGTTGCGTTTATATCCTGCCTCTTCTGAGCGATGTTATGGTCCTCGAAGATATCTCGAGATTATCTAGGTGTAATCTTGGATCAGATATGTTCATATGGTCCCCGAGCACAGTGTCTCATGTCCAGTCTCAGCCCCATGTTATACAATTTCAGACACTATCATCCTCCTATGTCTCCAGTTTTTCTAATCAAGCCTTGTTCTCCAGGCACTGCTTCCAAACCACTTTGAGTGTGAGATCCAGGGGTCTTTTCAACGTGCATGGACGATACAAGTAATACTTGTTGCAAATCGCTGTCGCTCAAGCCGTGCTCGAAGATTAAACTTGATCGATTAGGGGTCTTGCTTGATTGATGTCGATCGTTGATCGGCCTTCCCAAACGTCCTCATGTCTGAATTACCTCAACCACCCAAGCCCACCACCAGCTCTCCGGCTCCTCAACTTTCTGCTCCGAGATCACGAAAGAGCCTAGCAACTTTACCGCATACTCCAAGGACTCTTTCCTCATCCCAAGCTTCCTCAAGGATGAGCGCTCCCTCCAGTCCTAGGTCAAGTTCTAGCAGATCCGTGCTTCATAGTCCAACAACATATGTTGGTCCTTCGAAGTCCCTTATCAACACCCGGGTTCCCAGTAGTCCCGACACATCATTGCGAAGAACGGTCAGTATCGCAGCCTTCCCTCAGCCACCTAAAGCTGGAAGTCGCCCTTCGACTGCGTCCTCGATCTCAGGAATACAAGGCCTACGACCTTCCGGAAGTCTCAAAGAACGGAAAAGCTCCAGACTCAGCACTAGCACAATCAGTAGTTACCGAACCTCTAAGACAACATCCCTCATCCACGGAAACGGGGACTTGAAATCGGCTCTGAGTTGTGAGATACGGGACATGGATGCTTCCCCTCCCCAAAGCAGAAGCTCTTCTGCACAAGGATCTTATTCAACAAGCGCAACCACATATGAGGATGGTGATGACGCAGCCGGCATCTCCAAGTCCATTCTTAGGTCAAAGGAGAACAAGGATACGACAAAGGGAAATGTGATCGTGAGCGTCCGAGTACGACCTGATGTTGGGGGGATGGAAGCAACAAAGACACCTGAATGGACGGTAGATGGGAGGCGAGCAATTATCTCCTTCAATGGGAGAGAAGGTGGCGACTATCTATATGGTATCCATATCTTGCAAACCCCGGGCTCGGAGTGATGGTGTGCTGATCCCTACTCCAGATAATGTTTTCTCGGCCAATGAAAACAATGCAAAGGTGTACGACGCTGCTGCAAAGCGTCTCGTGAGGAGGGTAATGGAAGGCTATCACGGTACAGTATTTGCCTATGGCATGACCGGAACGGGCAAGACCTTCTCCATGCAAGGAACCGCAACCTCCCCAGGAGTGATTCCACTGGCGATTACAGACATATTCTCCTTCATCAGAGAAACGCCGCACCGGGAGTTTTTGTTGCGGGTGAGCTACCTTGAAATCTACAATGAGAGGATAAATGATTTGCTTTCAGCGTCAGTGTCCGGTGCGCCGTCCACTGCCCAACAAGAAGAAATCAAGTTACGTGAAGATAGCAAGAGAGGAGTATATGCAACTCCATTAAAAGAAGAGATTGTCCAGAGCCCAACACAACTTCTTCGTGTCATCGCAAGGGGAGACCATGCGAGAAGGACTGGCAGCACCCAATTCAATGCTCGGAGTTCCCGGAGCCATGCGGTTGTCCAGATCGTTGTTGAGAGTCGGGAACGAGCACCTGCAGGTTTATCCCAGGATAGGCGGTCAGGTCTGCTGCCTGGGGGAGTTAGGGTGTCCACACTCAGTCTTATCGATCTTGCTGGATCAGAGCGTGCTGCTGATGACAAAGAACGTCGGACAGAAGGTGCCCACATTAACAAGAGCTTACTGACTTTGGGCACGATCATCTCCAAACTTTCGGAATCAAAGGAAAAAGCCAGTGGTGCAACTGACAAGGAAGGCAAGCATCTGCCTTATCGCGATAGCAAGCTCACGAGACTGCTGCAGCCGGCTTTGTCAGGAAACTCCTTGGTCAGCATTCTCTGCACGATTCAGCTAGGCAGTCCTACCAAAACGCATGCTGGTGAAACCCTCAATACCTTGAAATTTGCAGCTCGAGCCAAGAATAGCATTGTCAGTCATGCTAAGAGAGCAGAGGAGGCAATGGGAAGTGGTGGCACTGACACAGGTAGTCGGGTTCTTCTAGAACGCTATCGTTTGGAAATCCAGGCTCTCCGTAATCAGCTCGAGTGCCAGACAAAAGCTCAGGTTGAGAAAGAACTCAAACTTGAAGAACAGCAGCTAGAAAAGGAAGCGCATGCCCGTCACGAAGAACAAATGTTAGAGATGCAGCTGGCTCGGACAGCGTTAAAGGAGCGTATAGAGCATCTGAATCGCCTTATATTATGTTCGAAGTCAACTGGGGTGAACAACCACGGGGGATATCCCTCCCTTGGTAGGCTTTCCAGACAATCCGCTTTCGATGCTGGGACGAGATCTCTGCGGTCTTCAGTTAGTCAGTCTACATTGAGCGCCTATGGACAACCGTCAAACCGCCCGATGTCTCTCATTTCGGTCAATAGTTATGATCCCGCAGCCAGTGCACAACTCGCGGGCTCTTTCCCTCATGAAGATGATGAAGAGAATATCGGCGAATTTGCAGATGGGAAGGCAAGTACCCAGCAACAGATTGCGGCCCTTCAAGCTGACCTCAATGACAAAAATCGATACATATCCACGTTGGAGAGGCGGTTGTTGCAAGCACGCCGCTCGAGTCATTCTCGTATATCAATAGGCATGAAGTCTAGCAGTCCAAATGCTGATTTACCGGATGCAATGGCTTTGCTGCGGGAAAAAGACATGGAAATAAATGAACTTCGTCAACAGTTGGACGACAAAGATCGAATGCTTACAGCGCTCCGTTCTGCTGCTCGACATCGTGATCTTGCGCACATTGCCATCGATGCCTGTGGGCCTGGCATAAAGGAAACTTTGCCTCACCGCCACAGTCTCGTGGACAGTGACTATGCCTTGGCCTACACTCCAGATAACAACTTCTCCCCGCGGTTCGAAGGCACCCCCGACGGGAAGCGGAAAAGTATGGACGAGATGTCTCGAATCCTTGATGAGATGATTCAAGATCGTGTTGAAAGCGGTCAATTGATCAAAGGCTCGCGTGGTAGTGTTCGTGTCGTTACCAGCAGTCGTCGAGCATCGGAGTCGGTATCCGGGATAGCGAGGTTGACTACGAGCAACGCCGATTAACTACGTCCCTAGCCAGAGCACTAAGCTTTGACGTTTTCGCACTATCATTTTGGATTACAGGAGAACTCTTTTCGCCAGGGTGAGCACCCAGACTCCTCGAACAATTAATCAATGACAGAGAGTGCACTGGCCTTGAAGGCCCTTCGGGGAGAGCTGTTCTAAAAGCAGAATTGGTCCAACAGCTCCTCGATCTGATCACCTCGTACAACCGAATATTCAACTTCATCGAATCTCAATTGGTTTTTGACGTGCAGTGAAAGGCCCCGCCATTTGGCAAGACGAGTCGCCGCTTATAGATCGAAGAAATCAACGCGTCGCCTCAAGCTTACAGTCCCCGCCCCCAGGAATTAATTCTAATTTATGCTCATATTGTTCCAAAAACATTATTCATTGCCATGCACCGGGCTTTGGGGTGTTAGGGGTCGATTTCCCTTTCCAGGCTAACCCATGGCAATACGATCATAGGAGTTTGCCTACATGTTGTTAAGGTCGGGTACTTTCTCTCATTCATGTCGCACATGCTTTATGTCCAGTCGCTTCGTGGCTCTTCTCTTCTCCATCACTTCCAGATACCCATTCTTGTCCCCTTTTCGAAGCGATTCTGGCTTTTGGTACATGCTATATTCCATTCATTTCATCATCATCATCATCACCACCACCATCCTCATCAATTCAAACATAAAAATGTCCAGAGAAAGTTTAAATTTTCATGATTTAACTAAGGCATCTAGAAGCTATCGACCATTAATTGAGCCAGTTGGCTAAATGTAGAGGCTATACAAGCGATAGCTCAGATCTGCAAGTGTTTACTTGGGATTTGAACCTCACACGTAGTCAATTCTTGTCACTGAGATTCTGGGTTGGTGCGTCCATCATGGAAAACACCAGTATATTGGGCTTGTTTGAAATATCCTGAATAGTTATTTATATATTCACTCTGCTATTACCACACTGCCAGAACTATCGTCTTAACAACTTATGCAACAATCTCAATATCGGATGCTCTATCTTTAGCATAGATATCTTTCCACTGCTCCCACAGCCTTTCTAATTCCTGCACATACATCGTGTGAAGTAGATCGATGTATTTGTCGTCTACCTTCTCCCTGTCCTTTTGCTGTGTTACCCTGATAGGGCGACCCACCACAATATTCAATGGCCGTCGATACGGCATCAACCCAACATCATAGTTGAAGATACCACGTGCATGAAATAGAGGAATTGTAAAGCCCATCGCACGTTTAACAAGCATCTGAAACTTGTGTATGATAGGGTGGTCTTCAGAGCGTACTTGCTCATAAAGGTCATTCTCACCAAATGCTAGTATTGGCACAAGATCAGCTCCTGTACGTATGGCTAACTTGATGAATCCTTTTCTGCGCTTAAGCACAAGGCGCAAAGTGTGGGGAAGAGCATCCAGTGATTCACGGGCACCACCAATGACAATTGTTATGGCACGACCCATTCCTTCACCATCAGTTCCTCCTTTAGTAAGGATATTTTCACATGATTCGCGGGAGACGCTGGCTATGCCCATAGCAAGTGCGTACTCCCTGTAGAACGGAATTCGGAAGTTCGAGTCAAGTGTCAGTAAGGTGTTTGTGATACCAGGAAAGAGCTTGGAGAACCCAAGAGCCTCGGTAGCAAACGCTGCGAAGGCGCCGTGTGATATGATTCCATGTGGATGATACCCGAAGATATATTTCCTCGTTGGTGGAAGAGGTTCAGATCTTTGTAAGCGGGCTGGAAAGTAAGACGCATACAATCTCCAGACACGGAGGGAGCGCAGAAAATTGCAGCGACCGCCTAGGCTCCCTGATGTTGCAGCTGTCGAAAAGAGAGAGATGTAGATCAGATAGGGTATCAGGACTGGCCATGAGAGCGGGATGGCACATGAGAAAAAGAACATCGTCAAAAAGATAGCAATCGTTAAAGTATGGCAGAGAACCACGAACGTCTGTAAGCGTCTTTCAAGGCCGATATTCAATGGTGCCCAACGGATTCTGGTTCTCAAGTCAGCAGAATTTCTTTTAATACAAATGACGAGAACAAATGCCCCTAAGAAGATTTACTAAAAACGTTTAAATACCTCCTTTCATGTCGATCCTTTTTGATGCTTCGGGCATGGTAAAAACCACTATCATCACTGGAAAAGTCATCACGAGTGATAGTTATCGGCGACCGCTGCAGAGATGATGGTTGTTGCTGTGCTAGGCTGTCATTTCCAGTCCCAACAGGGGCACAACTCCCAGAATTAGACATCGGTGGCTTAACAGCTCGAATTGAGCTTGGTGCTTGTAACTTTGCGAGAGGAATAAGCTGACATATAAGCTCGGTTCGGGGATCGAACTTTGACAATACAAATCTGGAATGAATGTGTTATGAAGCATGGACAGTAAGATCATAACGGCCGATGACGGTTGACGGGTCAACCCACACTGGTAGTGATGTAAGTGTCCACCACTCCCACTGTGGATTGGGCTGAGGTATGCGCGGAGTACGGTATGTACTGTACCACACATACGCAGCACCGTCGTTTACAGCACCATTAATTCCGTGATCTAAGGCACATGTGATTATCTCTACAATCAATGGAAAAACACACAGGAAGCGCTGAGAGAAAATTCTAGCCGATCCGAAGCTATATCGACGGAAGTACGTATACTGCCAACCAAAAATCTCATCTAGAGCTACACTCAGTAGCGTCATGATGATAGGAACAGACAACCATTATGAAAATGTGTTGTAGCGGAACTCCATTGAAGACCAGACTTGCAGCATCACGCCGAGCACATGATCATGTATTTAACAGGCGCGTGTAGATATAATCACATTGGGTATTTGAGTAGTAGGAGAAATTCTAGACGAGCCTCTACACTACATGAGTCAAGAGACAGGGTCATTCAGATTATGACTTGACCATAAATATCTGAGATTAAACCAGTAAGCATAAGTGAATATGTGATGAGGCAACATTCTTACCTCATTCAGAGATTTCTCATCGAGAAGAGCTCTCTTTTTCTGTGCAATGTGACGGCTTCTGAAAACATGCCTGCCCATCGGACGGCGCTCCCTTGATGGCAGAGACTTTAGTGTCGATGCAGGCATTTCTGTAGGTGAGTCACGATTGGACTCGTCTTTTTGATCCAGTGTCTCTGTCTTTGTGTGTTCGAAATCGCTATCTTCTTGCCTTTCCTTGTTCTTCCGTTTCTTGGACTTTTTCTTACAGGAGGCCTGGTTGTCTGAGAGCTGCCTTCCACAACTGCCATTATCCTGACCTTGAGGACTGATAGGAGATGCCTTGAGGTCCACAAAACCGGAACTTTCAGGTCCTTTCCGGCCATCAGTAGCACTCTTATTAGTCCTGCGCTTCTCAGTGTCGGGCTGGATTTGAGCTGGCTCTTCAGATTCACGGACATCGGCCTTTTCCTGAACCAAATATCCACCACTAATGAAGTTAACTGCCTGCCATCTGCTGGCCGCATATCGAGCCAACTTTGCATTCTCGCGCCTCTTCTCCTCGATCCCCAGTTCTGCATCTGACTTGCCATTTAAGCGTCCCAGCAAGCCTCTAAACGCATCAAGACCAGTGGGTTCATCTAGTACGTCCCGCCTCGGTCGCGCGCCAAGACCAAGTGTATCATCTTTGATAGTAACGCGGATATGAGACGCGCTTGCTGTGGTGAATAACTCAGCATGTGCAGCATTTCGTGCACCCAGAAAGCTACCCGGGGTCCATCCCTGAGAACTGAGAATCTTGTGCCCGAAGCCAGTTGTTGAGCGCGACCAATTTGTATTGTTAGGATCGTGTGAGATCTTGGATTTCCTAGACAATGGACATTAGACCAAGTAAGACGAGGAAAGTAGAGCCTACCTACTTTCGGGGTGCAGCAAGACCCATTTGCTAGATCAAGATGGTTTCTCGGCCCGGGGGAGGGGGGGTCCTTTCTTTGCTTGAAGTATTTGTTCACTGCTAATTGTTGAGAGAAGTACTAACTAGCCCACAAGAGAAAGATTGAAAGAAGAGAGGGAATTAGCTTTGGTTGGGGGGGGGGGGGAAACGTGCTCGGGTGTTTGCAGGGATAAATGGAGAGATTGGAAAGTAATACTCCGCACACGATAGGGAAAAAATCTAAATCTCGGGGAGATTAGATGTGAGACTTGGAAAGAGTTTTGACCGCCTACTAGCTTAGGCAACTTCCCCCCCATCATATCCCATGGTACAAATACTGCTGGTCACTAGACTCCAGCTTGTGGTTTGGCCGCCTGCCTGATAAAAACAAAACGCGACACGATAACTGGAAGTGTTCTCAGATTCCCGATCGGGGAGGCGGTAGCAGAAGCATAAGGGTGCGATAAGCTGTGCTCAGGGGGTTGTTGAATTCGACTCTTTTCCGTGCTTAGAAGCCTCCCGGAATATACTTAGCACAACGTGGCCTCTTCTGTATACTAGATTGTGATTCATCTGTTTGCCTCCTTCAATTTGCTCCAAAAGCCCTCTTTTCTCTTACTATAAACATAACAGGCTCTCTGTCCATCTGAAATATTCTTTAGTGATCCAGACATTAAGGCCAAAGTTAGCCCAAATCAACCGTATTCAGTGGCACCATGGTATGCTATAGATCTATGCAGTGTGGCGTTAAATTGGCATACATATGGTCTTGAATACTGATTTTAAATTGCAGGCTCAAACACCACAGCAGAGAAAGGCCAATGAGAGGTATGCAAAGCATGAAGCCGCAAAGCGTGGCAAAGGAGGGGTGATGGCAAAGCCAAAGCAGCACTCACGGTCTCCAGTATCTACTGGCTGGATTGGTATGTTCCCATTAGCCGCCATGCCAATGATCATCTGGTAGGACTAAAAAGATTTGACAGTCATCCTTGCGTTCGTTGTTTGTGGTGGAATATTTCTCGAATTACTGGGGATTGTTCCTCGGTTATGGTCCGCTCTTGTCACGAACTTTAGTCAGTTGCTGCAGTAGGTAAAGACACAGCCTGCTACGTTGCAATATCGCATGTTATTATTTTCCACGACAAATCGATGGCCACTGTCAAAGCGATTATATTCGGGGCCTCCGACCCTCAACTTCTTGCTTTAATGCTTCGAATGCATTTATGTTACCATTATTCTGCTGCATTGTCCAGCAAGTCAGATTCAATCCTGTATGACCCTAGCCATACACCATACAGCCAAGTGAGGTAGTACCTACTAAGAAACCTAGCTACTGTGGTTTGAATCAGTTCTTGGGCCGCTTCTTTTTCTTCTTCTGCTGTTGTCGGTCATTGCTGCCCTTCATTAAACCTGTTTCATCATCAGGCCCTCCAGTTCCCTGCATATCATTGACCACAGATTTTGTCTTCTTCTTCTTTTTCTTGACCAATGTTCCCTCCGAAGGGATACCCATTGGCTGCACTCGCTCTGTGGCTCTTTGTAATCTGAGACGAAATTGTTCCACTTCTCGCATTGCCAAAACCATTTCCGCCTCATCTTCGACCTTCCGCACGATTGATTGATTATCCGAGAATGGCCTGCTCTCGCTAAGTTGGGGATGTTCCAGTCCACTGGAATCGATCTGAAGTAAAGACCGTTTCCATTTGCTAGCTTCACCTGCCCTATTGGCTGCACCGGCCTCGTCGTCACCTAGCATTTCATCGGGCAGTACATCATATCGCTTGGGACGTGATCCTATCTTTTTCCGGTCGTCAGACTGAGCCATAGACGGCGGCCGATGTCCCCTTCCGGCGTGCAACTGGAGATCGATTATCGGAATGGCATCAACATCCAATTCGCTTTCATTAGAGACGGTGAAAGAAGGATGGTGTGGGCTCAAGATGTCATAATATCCGTCATCCGTCCCAATATAAAAAGGATCATCCTTACTTCGTTCCTTGCTACCCAACCTTCTAGCGTAGGTGGACGATTCTTCCACCATGATACTCACTGGTTTCTGGTACTGTGTCCCATGAGCTGGGTCAACCGCGACGAAGTCACCAAGCTGCTTGTCAGATGACATGCCTTCCCTACAATAGTAGAACTTGTGGCTGGGCACTTCATACTCTGCTCCGCATGAAGTTCGTAGATCGCTATCGAAGAGATCGCAAAGGCTATCATTGAATGTTTGATGTAAATGAAGCAGCTCAGGTGCCGTGACTTTCTTCTGAGCGTTCACAGAGACGGGGTTCAATTCGAGTCCTTTGAATAGGTTTGGAATGACCGTAGACAAGAGATACGGTACTTCATTCCAGTTGTGCGAGTCGGAATGTACAGCATCTGCTGCCAAGCGCATGACCTCAAGGAATTCGATAGCTCGTTCTTGTACTTCCAGGTCAGGATGCAAACTGAGAGAGTTGAGAAACTCAATGACCCGGACCAACATTAGAGACATTTCACTCCTCTTTGTTCGATCCCATGTTCCCTTATCAGGCAGAAAGGTGTTGAGCAACTTGGGAATGGCTTGCACATAGAGTGATAACGTCCTCCCTGGCAAGGAGAAATTGGACATATCAATCAAGGAAAAAAGGGTATGACCAGGAGACAGCAAGTGCTCGGCATATTCGCCAACCATCCACGCGAGCGGCCCGAGGATGCCGTTGCTTGCGCCTGGGACCTTGAAGGAAAGGGATTTCCGATTTGCAAGAGAAAGCAAAGAGGCTGCAGCCCTAGTTGCTTCCGCGCGGGCGTCCTTGACCCGAACGGCCACATTGCGTAGCTCGGAACCAATTCGACCAGTGATATGTGACTGGCGATCCGCATCGTTGCCCGTACGAATATTATGAGGAAGCCCAACATCTTCAACTTCTGGGGGAAGAACTTGCACTAACCGCACCAAGGCGCCGACATACCAGTCAAAATCAGACAGATTTGCATAATTTCCGTAGGAGCATATGTCGACTATCCGATGCAACACCTCAAGTTGGTAATCAAGCGGTAAAGGTATTGTTGTTTTGCGGTTAGCTGAATCACGTCTCATTTCGCGGCCGTCTCCTTCAGAAAATTCATCATCAATCCCGAGGCGGTCATTCCCGGTAGACTCACTTGAGTTGACCAGCTGCAAGATCAACCGCTCTATTATCGCCTGAAGGTTGTCGCTGGTGACCATCCTGGTTGCAAGATCAAGAGCTTGAAGTCGAATCGAGATGTCCGCATCGTCCAAGCAATACATAATCACATCCTGGTGCATTGAAACCAGCGCGGGATATGCCGATACAATTCTGTTGAAGGCTAGGAGTGCCACATATTTGACTAAACATCCGCCATGTCAGCTTCTATCTCACGTCGTATGGCAGAAGCACCTACGATTCGGATCCGAATCCGAGACGACCATGCCCCGAAGTTTTTCCACACATAAATCGGCGATTTCGTCTTTCTCTTGAGCACCTTGATCGCTATCGAGTATGCCGCCTTGTATCAGGCCATTGATACATTCGTAGAGTAAAGACATGGCGGTTGTTGTTTGGATTATGTTCACCAAAGGCCGAAGCAGCTTCCGGACTAATCGTGGCTCCAGAGGAGTAAGTGTGGCAAACTAGGACTGTCAGAATACTAATGAGTAATGATACCGAAGGGTCCTTCATCTTGATGACCCAGACAACGTACAAGCTTTATTATCTTGATAGCCATCCAATTGTTGCCACCGTCGACAAGCAATTCGAATAACCTTGGCGCAAGAGGTAGAAAGTCACGAGGTCGTCGCCATCCAAGTTCACATACCACGTTTAGAACAGCTGTAGTGACGCTAGAATCCTCTGCATCGTCCATGAGGCGTTCCTTGATTTTGGGCCAAGCTAGTTTCAGAGCGTCAGGGTATACAAGAGCCAGCCTATAGAGGCACACAATAGCTTTTTTCCGGACCACAGCATGAGTGTGAGATATCCGAGACAAAACATCTGGTAGCAATGACATGGCAAGGGAGGTAGTGATGATGCTGGGCAATGTGATTAGCGGAAGGGACATATTCGGAATGCTTGATGATACTAAATCCTGAGCAAGAGTTAGATCTATATAAGGACTATGGTACTCAACAGCGCACATACTTTCTTTAAGAGATTCGTTGCCAGCATTAGTACTTCTGTGTCCGGTCTGAAACTCTGCACGGCACCGAGATATCCAGCTCTTTTCTGTAAATATTTTGCAGATGACATTACTTCGAGCACATGAAAAGATGCCCAGGACATGTCATAGCCGAACATCTCCAAGTAGATCAGTTTCAAGAGAGCCGTTGCCTTCTTATCTAGGATATGTTAAAAGCATGGTCCCGCAAATATGTATGCTGTGCGTACCCATATCCTGCAATTTGATCTCGGCCTTGCATTCTCGAAGAGACTCCTGTATATATCCATCCTCGTCTCCTTTGTGGCTCCTGAGGCCCTTTATCAGGTCATATAGCGACTTTTCGAACCTTCATGCGTTGAGTGTTAGTTGTTTATGTTCTCAGTCTGGGCCGGGGTACCAACATTATGCTTCGACGGTGTACAGCATCTGGTAGAAATAAGCGCAACCAGGTTGATAGTCTTCTGCGCTATTATGAGCTGTGATTTCAAGAGCAATTCTCTGGTTGGGAACAGCCTAGTACATGTTGCACGTTGACGCATAATCCTTACCGTTCATGAGCGATTACGTCGAGCTGCACCGTCCAAGTCACGGGAACAGAACTCTACTATCCCCGGTGCGGAGTAGCTCCGCATAATAACGTCTATCCTTGCTCTTCCTTATTACCTTCTATCTACATTATTCTCGAATTTCTGATTGTCTCCTGCTCACACTAATACAAGTTGAATCTTATCTAGTCTTCTTCATTGATTCGCCAACAGCGACAGACCCATCATGGTGCATGATACCCCTGAATTGCAGTATGAACATAGTTCGAATCTGATCACTATCTCTCGCCTTTCACAACAAGCGCCTCGAATACTTGAACAGCACTCTCCAAGTGGTAATAACTTTCTAGTTGCACCATTTCTGAAACGCCAGTATCATGAGTCATATGACTTGTTGGAGCAACTTGCCTTTGCATGCTTACAATCAGGGGATGACAGATCCGCTCTCCTGTGCATTGATAGACTAGCGAGCCGATTCGGTTCTTCGAATGAAAAGGTGACAGCATTACGAGGCTTGCACGAAGAAGCTACTGCAGAAGATCGCGCAGCTTTGGAGGAATGTCTGCACAAATACGACGCTATACTGTCAAAGGACCCAGTTAACCTAGTCTGTGCCTTCCTATATGTTCATGACACTATCCGGTAGCTGATATACCTAGCAGCCGATTTTAAAACGCCGAGTTGCCCTTCTGCGATCGCTGTCTAGACCAGTGGAGGCCATTACGGGCTTGATAAGACTTCTGGATGCTGTTCCAACGGATTCGGAGGCGTGGTGTGAACTCGCAGATATGTATCAATCTCAAGGGATGAGTTCACAGGCAGTTTTCAGCCTCGAGGAGGCACTGTTGATTGTCCCGAACGCTTGGAATGTATGATTTTTACTGTCGATCGTACACACTCACAGAAAGCTGACTCTCGTGTCGCAGGTACATTGCCGGCTAGGAGAAGTCTTGTATTCCTGCGCCAGTTCGACTGACGTAGGAAATGCTTGTCATCTTTTACGCCGATGCATTCAGTATTTCTGTCGAAGTATCGAGCTCTGTGCCGAATACTTGAGAGGCCTTTATGGTCTGTTTGTCGTAAGTACTGCTCAATTTCTTTCTTCCCAGAATTTATTTTGGCTCTGACACATACCTTGACAGGCAACATCACTCCTGCTTGAGAAGAAGACGGACTACGAAGAAGAATTATCAGTCTCTGCGAATCCCATGTCAACCGATACGCTGAAAAGCCTCAACACATTTGCAAGGAGGCGTCTCGAGGAAATTGTGGCTCGACGTTCGTTAGATCATCACTTATGGGAGCACGGTCAAGCTGAGCTTATAGCCGTGAAGGAGCTTCTCGATCGCTTCAATCGCGCTAGCGATTGAATGCAACCTAGCGTATGGACTTAAATATGCTTTAGTGAAAACCAGGGCCAAACTGATCTCTAAAGGAACTAGTGTCTCGCTCTCTACTAGCGAACGTACTCCGAGTAGATGAGTCACTTGAGTCCAGGCGCTTGTAAGACATGACGTCTCTGACTGGCCAATGAGAACAACGTCTCCCCAAGCCCTCCCTATCAGCATAAGGTAGGTAGGTACTAGGTACGCAATCCACGGCAGAGTGGGCGCCAGCCGAGCGTCTGCCACAGATTGAGTCTGGGCGCTCCGAGTGCGGTTTTCCGCAGTTTTCCGAATTCTTATTGATGCGCTACGCGCGAATAATTTACATACTAGCGGCATCTGACACGAAACGAACACACAACTAGTATGTAGTGATAGGAGGGGAGAGCGTAGAAAAAGGAGAGGGGCGGTCCATTTGTACAACCCGTTGGCATGGATTTCGATTCTTCATTGGGCATTCGGGCAGCACTACACTACTTTTTGCTTATGGGTAGAGAAGAAGAATGGTTGCCAACTCAGTGCCTAATAGTACCACCAATGACGACAACATTCAAATTTGAGAACAGGCATAATGCCTGCCATGCCCAAATCTCCACCGCGAGGCCTAAAATCGTCTCGATCAGGCAGTAGTTTCTTCACATTCTTCGTCGTTGTCAGTCCTCGGCGAGATTCCATCTATCTTCTTCTCCTTATCCTCCGCCTTCTTCTACCTTTCCCCTCCCCTTACCCTCATTCTCCTTTCATCTTCAAGTGCCACCCTCCCCTTTCTCTCCACCCTCTAGCTAACGCGACCTCCATCTAATGCATCGAATCATAGAGGTATACTTGTTCCATTATAACTTCCTTGTACATGCTTGCTTCCCTTGTGCACCCTTACTGATCTGCTGCCTATGCCTGCACTGAAGCCAGCTATTGTCTGGAACGCTGCCAGCCTCTAATCGTACCTTGCTTCTTGTGCGAAGAAAACACTAGCCCTTCACATAGCACCTGAAGATAGTGAATGCCGCTTTGACCGTCCAGGGCCATTGCCGATTTTTGAAATTATCTTCAGTTTCACCCCCACCACCAAGATTCGACAGTCGAGCATCTGCCCCTCGACGGGTAACTGTGTCAACCTCGAGTATTTTCATGGGTTACCCATTCTGGCCTTTGAATTCCATCTTCGGTCGGCTTGTGTTCAACTGCTTGCGCAAACTAGGCCTGGACGTCAATATACAGTAGACACAGCGAAAGAAGACGGGAGTCAGAGAGAGCTCTGAAAATCAGTTGAACCCAATGACGTGCGTTGTTGCTCTAAGTACTAGCTACCTGCTTTCTGACAGATAACAGACTGAATATCAGAATTGACCCCGACTCGGAATCCTCTATCTCAGATGAAGAAGACTCTTCTGGAGTGCAGGTTTCTCCTCCTTCTGAGTCTGAGAGTCATGGGTACCAGGATTCGTACGACGAATGGGCGCATCTATCATATCCGGATGAATTGAAACCATCGGATTCCGCTTCTCGACCCAGAACATCACGCCGGCTACGCGCACATAGTTCAATTCATGGCCCTTCGTCTGCCGTTCGCCGCCACTCTACAAGGCATCACATGGCATCGGAAAGGGACTCATTTAGGCGTTCTCGTCGAAATCCTTCGCCGGACTCCCCAGAGAGCGCAGACTCGGCTGAGGAATATGGTGTTCCATATGGGCGTATGCCTCAAGAACGGAGATTTTGGTCAGCTGTGCCTCAGGGCACACGGTACAATCATCATTCCTCTCCGCGACAATCATATGTCTATCCTAATGGGAACTCTATACCGCATGCTGCGTTTATGCACCCCAATGGCGTTGCGACTACATCGGACCAGCTGATAAGACTAGGCCATCAAGGCCAGCAAATACCGTATGGTCAATCGATGTACGGGTACAACTCCCAATCACCTGGTCCTCTGCCCCCTTTTCTAGCCCATGAACGTCACCCAGGACATCAATCACACCCTATCACAGCCGCTTCTCATGGACGGAACGAAGGGCACAACCCGCCCCCACATTCAATATCACACCACATGCCAGGACATGGTCCGCCTCCCTATGGGCCCCATGATATGATGATACCATATGGCCCAGGGACCTATTATCCTTTCCAGGATCCTTACCATGTGGTTCCTGGGATGATTCCGCCCTATTACCATCCATATCATCGCGCGCCATCTCCTAGTCAAGTCGATCCACCCGAATCCCCTGTCCCGGCACCTGCCGATACAGAGAAGGATGAAGCTATTGCGAGACTCGAAAAACTGATATTGGAGGAAAGGACGGAGCGCGAAGCTCGGGAAGCCAGAGAGGCTGCCAAACAGGCTGCGACCGAACTGGAAGCCGCCCAGCAAGCCGCAAGAGAGGCACGTGCCGCGCACGAGAAGAAAATAGCGGAGGACGCTGCCTCACAAGCAAGGGCGGAGGCCGAGCAGAAAGCTGCGGAGGAAGCCGCCAAAGCCAAGAAAGAAGCAGAAAATGCGGCGGCTGCTGCTGTAGAAGCTGCTGCTGCTGCTGCGACAGAGGCAGCGAATGCGGCAGCTGCAGAAGCTCTCGCAGCTGCAACAGCAGCCGCAGCGAATCCGCCACCTCCGGAGAAAAAGAAGCCTATAAAGTTCAAGGATGCAGTCGGGAGGAAGTTCAGTTTTCCGTTTGACTTGTGCTGTACCTGGAAGGTAAGGAAAACTCAATGTGTGGAATGCTATCTATGGCTAAACGTTATTTTAGGGCATGGAAGAGCTTATACGACAGGCATTCCTTCATATCGAGGTGATAGGTCCTCATGTCGCTGAAGGACACTATGATCTGGTTGGCCCTAATGGCGACATAATTCTGCCTCAAGTTTGGGAGACTGTTATTGAACCAGACTGGACCATAACTATGCATATGTGGCCCATACCAGAGAAACCCCAAGCCGCTGAGCCTGCCCCACCAGCAGATGCAGTCGAAGAACCCTCGCCTCCACCCGAACCTACAGCAGCTCCAGATGAGTCTGCAGTCCCTGTCGACGAGGATTCCAAGAAAAAACTTGATCAAGCAGGTAGGTCTTTTATTCTCAAATTATGCAAAGGCGTTCTACGATGCACTTGCATGCCACCATGTTCTCATCAATAACATTATGCAGGTCCTAAAAAGCCACGGGCGAAGGCTCCGGACCCTGGTGCTTTTGCAATGTGGATGGTGGGAGGCAACCGCCTAAGGTTAAACAAGGCTTTAAAAATGGGAAAAAAGCCTAAGGCAGTCCAGCACGGTATCTCCTGCCGTGTTATGTAAAGTGACTTAGGAACTGTGATTCGCTCTCAGATTGCGTATCATAACATGCAACAGGGGTATCTTGTACTGCTTGCCTGTTATGATAACATTGTCTTCACTACTTCCATCTGCCATGGAGTAATAAAACAAGTAAGTAAACAATCCAACAAGTCTGACCGCAGTGAAGCTGATCGTTGAAAGTGCTCAGCAATCTGTGACGAATTCAATACTACTAAGTCACTTAAGAGGGTCTCTGCTTTAGGGGTGCATGGCTTTTCCTCCCGCTTGTTCGGGATTGGTTTCACGTGCCCATGGCTGTGCTTATGCGCGGTCTTCCTATCTGACGTCTAGCAGCCTTGCTTGCCGTTAGGTGAACAGGTTAGCCCAGAGCTGCTCCAGGTTTTGAAAAGTATATGAATCAGTCAACATTTGCGAGTATCTTATAATCCGACTCCCGCAAATCGGCACTGGTACATCATGCTGGCTGTAGCCTTGTATATATGGTTATCTCAAACTCATAGACTCTTGAAGTAAAGGCGAAGAAGTCGATCTACGTTCCCGTTGGATTATACAATGTGCATCTAGAAATAATGACAGGATGATGTAACATCAAGAGTTGATTTGATACTAGTGGATTGGGCTCTGCGGATTAAATCGTATTAAATCATCTGTGAGGCTGGGTAAAGACAAGATTTTACTGTTTAGGATGGAGCGGTTCCCAAGTGAGCATATCGTTGATGGCTTCGCCCAATATATCATGTTTCTGTGATACAGTTTAGTATCCATTTGGTTAAATGAAAAATATCAACACATTGAGTTCACTGACCTTATGAGTCACCAACCGATCAGCGATATTATGTGGGCGCGAATTGTACGGTCCAGGCGATTCTTCTCCCCCAAGTGTCTTTGTTGTGCATGCCGGTAGCGGTGGACTCATGTGGTTTGAATCCATCATCCAAAAGGCTGTTTTACTCGATTTCTGGGATTTTGGGTCATCCTGATACGGTTCTCCAGGCCCTTCAATAGTAGCATCAATGTGCTCTCTATTCGAATCATATGAACGGCGGTGTCTTTGATACCCTGAAAGATTCATCCTTGGTGGCAGAGGGGGTTTGAGTGCACCATTCTCGATTTCAGTAGACGGCGATACTTGAGCCCAATCGTTGTCGTCCCAAGAAAAGGGATTTGGTATACGTTGTATATTCCAGATATGACTTTTGGAGGGAGGTATCACCTGTGATCGCGCAGACTTGCCTAATTCATGAAATGAGAAGTATGAGTATAACAGACAAGTTTGGACTAGTCGCGTGGGTTTTCATAGATTAGAGTAGTAATGTGACTGACCATGGTTTAGCCACCATTTGTCATATGCAGCGCTAATAGCTGACTCCTGAGTCTGCGTAACAATTCCTGGGTGATACAGCTTTTCAGTATTGGCATCTGCTTTTTCGGGCTCACTCGCGACCACAGCGCGTTTGCTATGCCGGTATTTCCTATAGAGCGTATGTTGCAGGTGGGCTTTCTGTTTCTCATCAACAACGCTGATCATGCATGTAAATATTGCCCAAACTGGCCTATGATCGGAGAATCGCAGATTCGCGCTGCTGTAATGAAGCTGACGTAGATTTGATCCCTTCCACAGGACTCTATCGCACCAGGCGGGTATACGTGCTTTTTCCCTATGAGGTCTCAGTCTCCTGCTCACATGACAACATGACATATTTGTGACACTAACGAGGTATCGTAATGATCACTCCCGATATCGTACTTGTACGTTGGAGGAAACGTAATGGGTCCTTCGGTGTAGAAGTGGAAGGCTCTACCTGCTAGCATTTGTAGGTTCAACTGAGAGAGTTGTCAGAGCCACAAAGATCGACGTCAAGCTCTACCTCGGAAAATACCTGGTCATTATCGTAAAGCTTCTGGTAATCTCCCCGAATTGCTGATTCTCTGACAAGTTGATTGGCAAGTCCTATCCGATAGTTGAAGTCCCCAAGCCATATGATGGTGTCATGATCCTCAATACTCCTATTTTTCAAGAAGCGAAGTCCACGTAAGATGGTATCATAGTCTTTGTTCCTCTCATCATAATTAGCGAACCCAGCAGCAAGATGGGCAGTCACAAAACAGATGCGCGTATTTGAGTAGTCAAAGCGAATGGCGCAGCCTCCTTTGTTGCCGGCCATTCCTGATAAGCCCGTCTACATGAGTACAATCAGTGAAAGACGAAGTAGACGCCGACATGTCATGTGAAACCTACCTTCTTCACATTGCCTTCAACATTCTTAATGTATTTCAGGCTATCCCCTCTGACGAATACCATAAGAGCAGCTCCGACAAGTTGACCACTTCGCAAGAGCACGTACTTGGGAAGTTTCCTGGAGCTCGCTTCAGAATTGATACAGCTTTGCACATTCTGCTCCCACACTTTTCGGGTTGTAGGATCAGTCGACATTATCTGCTGTGGACTTAGCGTAACAATCTCCTGAAATCCAACCGCAAAAATCTGTGGACCGTCATCCTGGCGGTTGAACCCTGAGAGCAACCACGGCCGTAGATCTATATTGGGCCCCGGGTGACGCCCGTTAAGGTTGAATGTTCCAGCCCAGATTTGAATCGATGTAGTAGATGAATAATTAGATGATAGCTGAGCCAGCTCTGTTGCAACTTGATCATTGACCGGGTCAAATAGAACTACGGGGATCTGGCCTGTTAATCGCCCCAATAGAATATCTATTGTTTGTTGGCGAGCTTTGTCAGAGAAATTATTGACATAGATGCGCGCCGCGGTTTTTCGAACATCTGCAAGTGCACCTGCGATGGACATCTTGCCATGGCGCGTAAATGAGCTTTTAAGGGCGCCAGTGCCAGCATAGATTTTGGACAAAGCATCGCCATTGTCAGCCCACAAGGTCGAATGTCTCAGTTGGAGATTATCGTCGATTGAACTCCCCTGTTGGTGAAGGAATGCATCAAGAGCCATGGCGCTTATTATTGTTTGTACGAGATTCGTCCTATCGAGACAATCAAGACAGTTGGTTCGGAAAGCCCCTTCTTGCTGTAAAATGACGGTGTTACCCAACGATTTCTGGTTTTGATCGGGGATTTCAAGGTCAGATTCCTCTTCCTGAAAGTAGGCAAAGCCTTGCAGAGAGTGAAATATCTCGGGTTTGATCTGGCTGCTGGCACCATACCCTGTTGGTCCTCGGGTTTCAGCATGGAAATCGAATTCCGTGAGCTGTAGAAGACTATGGTCCGAAAGGGCTCCAAGTGCAGTTTCTTGACTTATACGGTCTCCTTTGATGAGTTCTCGAAATCTTCTGGAAAGCTCTACTTCCCCCGGCCTGAGTTCACTCAGGAGGTTTATCACATGTATTGCACCATACTTCAGTTCCAGGTTCTTGAAATGTTTATGGAACGCATGTTGGCTCGCCTCAACGGATCGGGTTATTTCAATTTTCTGCTGTCCTGGGATAAAACCAGTAGCCTGCTCCCAAAAGATCGGCACTGATCCACGCAACTGAACATAGGAAAAGGTGAGATGAGGAGCAATCCAGAGTATTGTCTCGGTCTCAACAAAATTGGCGACGTGACCATCATCGTCTATGCCACGGGAATTGAACCTTGTTCCCGCACGTCGAGACGACTGGCGAGATATTATTGTGAGCGCGGAAGGAAGTCGCGTGTGTCCCCGGGAAATGATTGGGACTGAGGATGGTATCGTTAGTGTACCACAAAAGCCTCGGATCACACACGTCAAGATGCGCGAGGAATCGAGATGATTCTTCTCGGCCGGGGCTAGGTATTTCCTGAAAATAAGAAGGGGATTTATCAGGTATGCATTCCAAAGCATATCCTCATCCAGAGACTCTATGTCAAAAGTTGCCGATTTATCAGATCTAGTCATTACTTCGTGAGCCCAGGCGTCAATTCGCAAATGCGACTTGGCTTACCGATCTTGCAAGCGATCTGTAAGATTAAAATCAAGACTGTAGTAAAAGCTCCCATCGCTCAATAATTTCTTCAGGGCCAAAAAAGGGACATCGATAGGCGTTTCCCTGAGGTCATACTCTAGTTCGGTCTCAGTTACCTCAACTGGAATAGAGGAGTCCACATCACGATATAGTCTATCTTCGTATCTGGAGTGGCTCAAACAGACTGAGCCCAGTCAGCAGATTCCTAATGAGATTGATGATGAAACCTCACAGAACTCCACCTTGTCTATTCTGAAAATAGATTCCCCAGGTCGTACCGTCGCGGCTTTCGAGGAGCCAGTGATAACGCTTACAAAGACATCTTCGTCCAAGTGAATGAGACCGAGAGTACCAAAACCTTTACCATGGATTTGGTAATCTTCGAATTGAATTGAGGATACTGGGACCAGGTCGACTTGACAACGCGGCACGGTGTCGCAGTTGCGACGCCTTGTGCTTTGAGACTCCGACTTAAATAGCAACGCGTAGTCAGAAGTAGCAAGAAGAACAGTACGCTGAGGAAAGTTCCGAGTGTAAATCTGAAGGCTAGCCATACTTCAAGAAGTTTGTGAATTGAAGATATGGAGCAATTGTACCAAGACGGGAGGATGATCTAGACTATCTCCCGGGAAAATCAACCTGTAAGGAGTATTCTAGCTTTGGTAAGAGAAGCAGATCATTTAGTAACAATTTTACCAAGGTTGGTGTCGGATGAGACTGTACTCTACTTCCAGTATGACCTGCTGATATGAGAATACACATCAACTGGAACTTTTCTCATAATATAAGGGTAAAGTCCAATATTAAGAACCGAGGTGAGTAGCTATGGGTTAGATATCAGATATGATCTCGAATATGCCCGCGGGGAGCTCAGTAGTAACATAATCGGTAAGCGAGTGGCCACCCGCGTCCACTAAAACAGCCTTCTATAAAAAGATAAAGCTTTTATATACTATATATCAACAAAATAATATATTTATTTAATATTTTAAGATATAGAATATCTAAATTATATATATTAAAAATTCTCTATTTACTGCAGTGAGATAATATCTAATAGTAAAATTATTTCTCACCGGCAGCTGATTTTTCAAACTAATTTTTATTAATTTAATTAGTTTTATAAAGTTTTTTAAATATATTTCTAATTTTATTAATAGTAAGACTATCTATACCAGCTATCTGATAATAAGATTTTTTATTTTCAATATTTTATTTTTTTAAATCTAATCTATAATTTATTAACTTTCTGTTTAAATAATACAGTTTGATTAAAAAAATTTATAATTTTTATTATATAAAATAATACTGCTTTTATCTGCAAAGACGGAGTAATTATATATTTATAAGAAAATTATGATTATAATTTTATATTTCTATAATTTATTTATATTTTTAAATATTTTAAATATTATTAATATATTAATAATTGTTACATACCAATATCAGTACTATCATCTAGCACCGCCTTTAGCGGCACTTCTTTATATCTATTTCTCCGAATTAATTTATAATAATCAAGCTTTATATATATCTATAATTTATATATTTATATAGTAGATTATAAAGATCTAATAATAATAATTTATTTTAAATAATCTAATAATTTTTTTTAAAAAAAATAAATTTTAAAATACTAATATTAGATTATTAATTATTAAATATATTATTAAATATATTACTATTAAACTTTTAATAGTAAAATAATTTAAATTAATATTAAGAATTTTATATATATAAAAAATTATCTTACAGATAAACTAAATTTTTTTATACTATTTTAAAAATAATAGTTAATTAAATATATAAACAGATAAATATATTAATAAATAAATATATAAATAAATAAATATATAGATATATTTATAAATAAATAGATATTTATATTTATAATATCTATATATACAGCCAGCTGTTATATTAAATTAAATTATTAAATAATTTTATTTTATATTAGAATTTTATTATTATTTATTTAAAAATTAAATAACAATATAATTTAAAAAATTATATATATATTAAAAATAAATCCTACTCTAATCTTTCAGATAAATCTATCTTATGTATTAAACTGGCTATTATATAAATTATTTTATATATAATAATAAAAAAATTTTTTATAAATTAACCGAATACTATAATAAAATATGTAAATATTTTATTTAATTAGAAAAATAAAAATCTTTAAATAATCAATAAACAAAAAAATTATCAGAATATATATAATTAAAATCTATATTTTAAATATTAAATTAAATTATATTTTTAATAAATTCTTTAATATATATATTTAAAACAGATTTACTATTTAAAATTCTATTTTTTTTATTTAAATTAAAATTAGAGTTAATTTTTTTAATTTTTATATTAATTCTAATATTTACATCAGTACTAATTTTTAAATAAATATTTAAATCTAAATATAAATATATATTAAAAACTTTATATATTTTTATTAAATTAAATAATCTATTTATATAAATATATAAAATATTTATATATTTATTAGTAGTAGTTTCTTCAGATATATTAAAGAAATTTTAAAAAAAATTATTTTTATTTTTTTAATAAAAAATAAATTATTATTGAAATAAAAAAAATAATAATTTATTTTTTTATATAAAATAAGTTTTAGTTTATATTTATAAATATAGTAAAATATTAAT
>NW_017962977.1:0-95787 GCF_001890905.1 Aspergillus aculeatus ATCC 16872
TATTAATATATTTATCGAAGTCTTAATGAATATAATTATTATAGACTATTTTATATATTTTATAAATAAATAAATAAAAATAAAAGTTAAGACTTTTTAATAATCTTATTATTATTAATAATTATATATTTTAATATATATAAAAAACTATTTTTTATATATAATAAAATAATATTTAAATATTTTTAATTATATTAAATATTCAACTCACTCGGATGTTATATTAATATTTTATTTTAATTTACATTTTAAAATTATTTAATAATTATATTATTAAATTAATATATATAATAATATATATTTTATTTATATAAATATTAATAGTAAGATTTATTTTTAATAATTTATTAAAATTAAATTATAAAATATATAATATATTTTTATTCGGTAACTGAAATAGTATATCTACTATAATATTTATTTTATTAGATCTATAAAAAATAAATAATAGAAACTGTTAAATATATTATTATATTTTAATAATATAAAGATTTAAATATTTAAAAAATAATTATATTAAAATTAGTTTATTTTATAATAATAATTATAAAGATATAATCTGTATATATAATAATTAGCTTATTTAAATTTACTGTTTAAATTATATAATAAAATTTATAAAATATTTATATAAAATATAAGATTTTTAATTTAATTAACTAATAATTTTTTTTCAGCTGCAGTTAGACTGTAATTAAAAAATAATATTAAATATATTAATATTTTTATTAAAAGACGACTGGTATTATTATAAAAGTCTATTATATATTAAATTATAATTCTATTTTATATAAAAAAGTATTCAAATTAATATAAAATTATTTAATATTATAAAAAATATATTAAAAAATATAATCTATTTAAATTTATTTTATAAATTTTTTAAATATTCTGCTTTTATATTTGTTCGGTACGAATAATACAGTTTAAAAATAATATTTTTTTATTTTATTTTTATTATTAAAAATTTTTTAGTAATATAATTTTTTATTTTTATAATAATATTATATATTAAATATAAAATAGAATACAGTATTATAAATAGCTGATTAAATTTAGATAATATTTTAGAATTATAAATATATTTAGAAATTTTATTATTTATATAGCTGTTAATTTATCTGTAGAGATACTAAATTTTAAACTATTAATTTTTTATTTAAATAATTAAATTAATAAAAGATTTATAAAGATTTTTATTAATTTAAGCTTAATATTCTTTTATTTTAAATAATTAATTATTAAATATAAATATATAAAATGTTTTATAAGAGATTTAGATATAATTATTATATTATTTATATAAATATAATAGAATATACAGAACTTTTTTAATATTAGATTTATCTAATATTAAATATATAAAATTAAATTAATATAATTTATAATTATAATATAAAATAATTTTTTTTATATTAATATATTAAAAATTTATTTTACTGTTTTAATATATATTTGTTATATAAAATGATCTGATATTAATTTATTATATTAATTTTAAAAATTATAAGCGTACACACGAGATTAACTATATTATTTAAATTAATATATATTATTATTTTTGTATTAATAAATAAGCCAAGCTTTATAATAAATTTATATAAAAATAATCTTATAAAATATCTTATAAAATATTATATATTTAATTAATATAAATAAAATTACTAAAACCGTCTGTTTATATATAAACTATACTATTAATAATCTTATATAAATAATAATATAAATTTTTATAAATTTTATATTATTATTATCTGTATATAAAATATTAATATAAATATTAAACTATTTATTAAAGTTACAGCTGTATATAATATTAAAAGTAGAATTTTTAAAATAATATAAAATATATTTAATAATATTTTTATAAATTGATTACAGAAAGATAATTTAATATTATAGTTAGTATATAATATATCTAATATTAATATTTATTTTTATTACTAATTAGTTTAGTTTATTTAATATCTTTTTATATTAATTTATATTAATTAGATTAAAATCTTTATATAATATATTTTAATATTTAAAATTTATAAAAGTCTTTTTTATATAATATTCGATTATATTATAATTTTTAAAAAGCTTATTAATATAAATCTACTAACTAATAATTACTATTTTAATTTTATAGATTTTTTAAATTTATATAATACAGCTTCAATTTCAGCTGTATTAAATATAATAAGAAGAAAATTATTCATTTATAAATATAAATACAGATATTTTATTTTAATAGTTTAAAACTAAATATATATAATATTTTATTAATTATTTTATCTTAAAGAAATACTGCTTATTATATAAACTGTATAATATTTTTTATAAATATTAAATCTAATCGAATATCTTATAGAAGTCTGTCGGTTAGTATATATATATAAACTATTTTTAAAATTTAATATTAAAATATATTATAATAATATTATATTAAGTATATTATAATTATAAAAATATAATATCAGTAATTATAAGCTTTCAAACTATATTATTTAATATTAATATATAATTATTTTTAAAATTAAAATCAGACTGTTAATAATTATTATATATTATTTAATATATTTTAAAATATTATATCTATCTGCTGTCGTCGGTCTTAACGGTATATATCTATTTAATAAAAAATATATAAATATTAAATAATCTATTAATAAAATTAAATATAGTTTTTTATTAATTATTTTATTTAGTTTTTATTATTTTTAGCTAATTAGTCTATTGGAGAGATACTTTAACAGTAGTATATATTTTAAAAATTAATATTTTATTAATATATTTTTAAAATCCGGCTATTTATATTTTTTATTTTCATTTAATTAATCTAATATATATAACAGTACGGTTTTATAATTTTTATAAAAAGACTGTTATTATTCGGGCTCGGTATTAATTATTTATATATCTTTTTAAATACCGAATAATTTTATTTATTTAATAATTTAAAAAACTAACTAATCCGGAAGTTAAAATTTAAAAATATTATATATTATAAAATCTCTGCGGTTATTTAGTACTATTCTTTTTAATTTTTAAAATGTTTTTAATATTATAATTAAATATAATTTTAATAAGATATTAACATTTTATAATTTTATATTTATTATTAAAGTATAAAGCAGCTTCAGCTACAGATTTTATGAAAATATTAATCTAATATATTTTATAAAATTATAAAATTTTTTTAAAATATAATTTTATAATATTTTTTTATATTTATAATTATATTTATTATAAAAATCTCGCCAGCCGTAACAGTGTTTAGTTTTATAATATTTATTCAATATTTTTTTAAAATTATTATTTAGATTAAGCTTATAGAAAGATTATATATAATTAATTAATATATTTATTTTTATATTTAAATATATTTATAATAAATTATGTAATCTAATTTATAAATTAGTATTTTTAACTGTTTTTAATATTTATATTTTAATAATCTTATTATTTCTTTAATTATTCTGTATATAATATATAATTTCTTTCAATTTTTTTATCTGCTTTTGATTCTATTTGTAGTTTTTAAATCATATTTTATTTACAATTCTAAACATAATCTCAACAAATAGCTAGTTAAAAATTTAAAAAATTATTATTAAATAATTTTAATTAGTTTTATTATTTTTATTATTCTAATGACTTAATCTCCATCAACACAACCAACATCTTAATAATAACATTTTTTAAGAAATTTAGTAAATAATTAAAAACTTTTATTATTATTATTCTAATATACTATAATCCATATGTTAATAAAGTTTAAACTTTAAAAATATACTATTATAATATAAATCTAAAATATTTAATTTATTTAGTTTATGTAATCTATTTAGTTTATTTAATTAATTCCAATAATTCTGTTAATTCTATTGATTCTAAGTATTTTAATAATTCGATTTTAATTTTTAAATGTTTTATATATAATATACAATCTTTTTAATTTTTTATTTATTTTTAATTTTATTTATAGCTTTTTAAGCTATATCTTATTTATAATTCAGAAATAATCCAATTAAATAATTAAATCAGAATGAAAAAAATTATTACTAAGTAATTTTTAACTAGCTTTATTATTTTTATTATTCTAGTCAGCCAGTATCCATTAATCCAGCATCTTAATATGAAAACTAATTATAATATAGTTATTAATATATAGACTTTTGTAATTCTGTTAAAATTATTAATATATATCTAATTATAGATTTCTTATAGTTAAAATACTGCTTATAAGCTATTTATATAATACTATTAAAATATAATTTGAGTTAAAGTTTTTAATATTAATATATACATAATATAAATAAAATATTTTAAATGTAATAGTATTATTAGCCAGCTTATAATAGATGATAATAAATAAAATATTAAAAAATAATTAAAAGTGTTGGCAGTAGCGATTTATCGCTATTGACGAGAAGAGCATTCATGGATAGATGCTTGATTGATTCCTTCTAGCTACGTGCCATACATACATGAAGACCTCGCTGGAGGCGGAAGGTAAGCGGTCGCCAACGGCAGAAAGCGTGGCGGTTGCTGGTGGCAGAAACTCGGGGTTGCGGCCAACAAAAAGAGAGTAAAAAAGCTATATCTTAGTTATAAATCTATAAATAGTCTAAAAAAATAGCCAATTAAAAATAAAAAATTACTAAATTATTTTTAATTATATCTATTATTTCTATTACCTAGCTAGTCAGTACTTAACAATCCAGCCCGCACTTTGACACTAATTAAAAAACATTATAAAGCTTTTACAGATATTTAGACTTTAGTAAAAGCAGCAAGTAATATAAAATTAAAAAACATCTATTTTATTATTAAATACCATCTTACTGCAGTATATATAATATTTAATAAAGAAAAGAATTAATTATAGTTGCAGATATTTGTATAGTTATATAAATATCTAAAAATATTTATATTTCTGAATATAAATCAGATTTCTAATATGAACAGTATAATAGGATGCTTACTAAGATTGTAGTGGCTGATTTGTTTATATGGCTGACTCGCTTACCGATTATATTACGTATTATGTTAGATTATGTACAATATCTGCCCCACACAATCCCGCCACTAGATTTGAGGTCTTATCAAATGATCTCCGCAAACGCCCCTGAAAAGCTATATTGCCTATCAGAACAACATCACACGTCCTTGTCCCGTTTGTTATTTCCAGGCACTGGAATTTTAAACTTATTGCTCTAATGACAAAGCTGATTGGCTGATCCGCATACTGGACTGTCACATTGCACATGCATTGCCACCAGGTGTGCTGAAATTGCTCAGTTGGCGTTTAGCTTGCCTCATGCACCGACAGGAGTGTCATCTGCTGCAAATATCAATAGCAGTGCATTTACTCAAAGGGTTTTCTCATGTTGGAGTTTAAGCTGTGAGTCAGCACGGCTATTTTCAATTTGCCCAAACCGACCACGGGATTGCACCGTTCATGACTTGGTTGCTTCCTGTGTAATTTCAAAGCAGAAATCATATACCAACCGCTCTTAACACTACGAGTGCCACTCTTTGCGACAATTTGCGTCTGCATTATTAGGAAACACCACTCTTCTGTTTCAGCAAATTTTGCAACCACACTGCATTGGCTTGCAAAGTCGAAAGGTATTTGTTGAAGCTTCGATATATGCAATTTTCAAGAGAACATCCATCTAAGTACTGCTGCCATCCTAGGGTTCATTCCTAGATTCGCCCAGCACTATTGCACCATGTTCTTCAACCTCCCAGCAGAGCATGAGTCAGGACCCATTCCCAAATTTCCTGGCTCCCGCCCCCCTCAAGCCACACAGCAACAAATGCTTTCGCACGATTTAAACCCCACAAATCGCAGGTCCAACCGCAGTCCAAAGACATCCGCAGAAATGACGGCTACAGCAGATATTGATATAGCAACCAATAACGACCTGGAAGAGAATGACATTCGTGAAGGACTCGGGAGTCTTAATCGCTGGTCTCAGTCGACAACATCTAGCAGAAATTCGCATAAACCGTTCTTCACAAACAACGATTTGTGGGGCGATCAAATGAGTCCAAGCAGCAAAGTGGGGTCGAATCCTTCACGAATATCATCCGCACCTGCAGATCATGAAACCTCCTGTGGATACCATTCTCTCCGAGAATCTGTACATCAAGATCTTGATGAACATCTGGCGTTCACCGCAAATGAGGTAGTTTCATTCACCTCGGGCGCTAGAACTGCAACCTCACCGCAAAAGGATGCACAAGTGCCGCGAACCACTCAGCCTCTTCCTAGTCTGTTCCAGAACCCGTGGACTGAGAGACGCAGTCAATACGTTGAGAAGGGGAGATTGGAGCCCGAAGATCATTGCACTCACCCTATGTCTGAATCAGACAGTCCTCGCACTCAAGGCTTAGACCTGCCTGTTCATACAGATTCAGAATTGTCTCTTATGAAAGGCAAGGCCTACGAACGAAGAAAACGTGGTCAGTCTCAGAAAGTAATGCTTTCAAAAGCGCTGCAGAAAGCGAACACTGCCGTCCTACTTGACAACGCTGCGAATTTTGAAGGAGCGATGGAAGCGTACAACGATGCTTGTCAATTACTTCAGTTGGTAATGGATCGAAGTGATGGGAGTGAAGACGAGAAGCTAAAACTTCAAGAAATAGTGAGTTCCCCTGCAGCAGATATGTAAATTAGTACTGCGGGCTGAGCTTAAGAAAAGCGTGATACCTATATGATTCGTGTAAACGAGCTCCAACGTATGGACTTTCCAATCCGAAACGTGGATAGTAAAGCCCTTCCTGCGCGGCCCCGCAGTGAAGAGTCTTATGTGGAATATCCGTCAATGCAGGAGAACAGACATACATTATTCAAAGAGGAGGACCTGAACCGCTCACAGCACGGTTCCGATGTGCATTTGGTCCTTGAAATGAAAGAAACGATGCCATCCAGTCAACCCTCTCCGCGGCAGCTGCTGCTTCTGCCATCTGCAATTGATGATGATGATGATGATGATGATGAAGAAGATGAGGATGATGATGCTGATGCTGATGATGATGACGACAAAATGGCTACTGCTTCTGACCATGACTGGATAAATCAGGCATTGGAACTAAAAGGAAAAATGTCCCAGGCATCTTCTCGGCGATCTGACGAGCACATTAGAGGCTTGATTACTTACAATGAGCCTACACCAGAAGCTGGTGTAGGCCAACAATCTGTTGAACCGCCGCTATCTGAGGTGCCTCTGTTGGGCACTCAAGGTAAGGGTGTTCACGAAACAACATCATGGCTCGATACTATCGACGAGTCTGGTGCTTCTTCGCCTGCTTCTATCCGTTCAACTTCGTCGTCTCTCTACCTACGTCGCAGAACAGGTCATCAATCAATTTATGGTACCGAGGCTGAATTTGATGCAGCCCTGGATGCAGCCGTCGAAGCCGCCTATGATGAGGACTTGCAGCTGTTAACTAGTTCAACCGACCATGGTGTGGCTCAAAGCCCTCGGGAAACTGTCGACTCTGGGAATGAACAGGTCAAAGAGTTTGCAACCGAGATTGGGGAGATCCTTGAAATCCAGGAACCGCTTCTAACATATAACGAGGCACCTCTTGACAGTTTTGCTGGTCCTGCAAAGGGGTATGTGGCTGATGAAGTCGAGGAAGAGGAGCGCTTACTAGAGGAAATGACGAGAGGCTATATCATGGATGAATTTGAATTCGGAGTTCACTCTAAATCCGCTCTGCCTCGGCAGCCAGTCTTAAGCAGCCAACTCGGCCGATCACGAGAGAGCATTGGGTTAGCTCCTAACCATGGAGCTGTGGACTTGAAATCATATAGCTCGCCCCAAGCCATAGGATCTGAGCCCAACAATTGCACTCAGCCAGAACACAGCCTCGTAGCTTCGATCACCAAGCCGACATCTGGTTCCACGGTGGGATCAAGTGTTCGAGCACGAAGGCTGTCAGGCCAGCATACTACCGAGCTGAAAATCGAGACAAAGCCCCACTTTGACGCTCGCTTGAAAACCACATCGATACAGCCGCCAGATCGACTTGTCCCTCCCACAGAAGCGGCTTCCAAAGATGAGCAATTCCTGAGAAACAGTAACTCGTCGCACAAAACACCAGGTTCAGCTTCTGGCTTCCGTTCAATCATACAAGCTAAAAGGCGCAATGTGTCAGTCAGTTCTTTCACTGAGGACATGCTGGCACATGCAACTGCTGGAAAGACTCAAGACAGCGGCAATCCCTGGCATGCGAAACTTCCTTCCCCGACTCGGCCAATCGGTAAGGTGCCATCGGCACCAGACAGTCTGGGCAAATCATATACTGGGCTGGGCCCTTTCCGGACGCGAAAAATATCAGCATCGGGGACAGAAATGCCCTCCGAGTCACCCAAAACTCCATCGAACAATGCTTTTTTTGTGTCAGAAGCCCAGAAAGGGCTGACGACTGCGTCTCTACCCATTCTGCCTACACCAACCGGGACTAGCATTGCTGCAAATGGGCCACCGAGCGGTGGTCTCAATTTGTTTGACACAAACATCCATTCTCCAACAAGTCCCGGCTCACCCAATGTGATGGCGACTGATCCTCCACTTCCTTTGGAGCCATGTCCTGAATCGTTTCTTCTACGGCCATTTTGGCTCATGCGTTGCATCTATCAGACTATGGCACATCCACGTGGTGGCTACCTATCCACAAAGCTTTTTGTCCCACGGGATGTCTGGCGCGTCAAAAATGTCAAAATCAAAGCAATTGAGGAAAAAGTATCAAGTTGCGATTTGTTGACGGCTGCCTTGCTGAAACTGGCCCAAGTTGACACTTATGATGCCGACGCAGTTCTAGAGGAAATGCAGTCACTGGAAAGTGTACTTGACCAGGTGCAGATGTTACTTTCAAGGAAAGTTGGAAGTGAAGTCGGTGTTCAAGGAGCTATGGCTTTCCTAAGGTCTAACTTGTCCTATGACGATGCAACGAATGTTGATAATCTCGTCTCCAAGCCGTCTACTGGTCCCAGCAAGTCCTATCTGACATCGTGGCGCAAACTACGTTCTAAAAATTCCGGCTTTGCTGTGGCGTCCTCGGCGTCTGCGTCGAAAGAGTCAAGCAGGGACTTCTCTACTAGTAATACTGTCCCGATGACTCCAGTGCCTACTTCTCAACACGCCAAGCGCAATATCTCACAACTACAGCTCAACGGAGCCAGTAACTACATGGGAGCTCTGGCCCGGCTTTGTGATGCCGTTCAGGTTTTAGGTTAGTCAATTTCGTTGCTGTTTGGTATCCTGGTTTGTGCTTGAAAACTAAGTTGCGGAACGTCCAGATCAAATCGCCCAGCAGGTCGAAGATCCTGGTCTGAAGCATTCGTCTCCGACTCTTGTTGGTCTTGAGTTAAGCACCCGCCATGCTGCAGAGTTCTTTGGTTTCTACATCTGTCGCTTTGCCTTGAATGATATCGGATTGATGCTCGATAAATTCATCAAGAGAGGCAGTGAATGGGTTTTGATCTGATTCAAAAATGCCTGATACCCTGTCTCATGTATTTGTCATATTCTCAGCTTGTCCCGTAGACTACATTGATCTGTGGCGTCACAAACTTGATAAATAATGCAAAATAACAGCAAATCGTCATGCTACGTCTCATATCCCAACTTCAAATGCACCGCAGAAGGGCTTCACACCTGCTGTGCACTTCTCGCCTGGAACATGCCTCCGGGCTAGCATAGGAATCTTATTGCATCTCGCCCTAGGCCCATACTGAGCTGATCGGATCATACTTGATTGATAAGAGTAATACTTAATATTCGAGAACATATATCTAGATTTGCTTAGCCACTGACCTAAGGCTTATTTGCCGTTTTTTCTCGGCATCACGTATAATTTCTGCCGAGAGCTTGAGGCTTGGAGCAAGGTGCGCATATCGACTGACTTCCTCTATGACACCGCTGATGATTGCATTCACTCGGGCCGCTGAAGGTAGGAGTACTGAAAGCGCCGGAGACATGGTTGACCCCATAATGAGTAACGTCTGTGAAACCATAGAGAGGGCGCCTTGCCAGAGGTAGGGGAGATGGCCTTCACGATGGCGACTAATGTGATCAAGCTGGTTCAGTGTCGCGTCCAAGCATCGTCGACAACATTCTCTGACCATCGGGTCTGCGGATGTTTGTTCATGCTGAAGTACCGCCAGAATGTAGGGACGGTAAATGATCGTGCGACATGCAAAGTATCGAAGTCTCAGAACTGTCTGGATAGAGTTCGAAGTCTGGTGAGAGGAAAGGGGGAATCGAACAGCTTGGGGAAGCCCTTCGTACCACTGTGAAAGCTGAAAATCCAGCTCGGAGGCAATCGGCCCAAGAGATGCAAGGGTAAGAGAGTTATCCTTCTGATAGATAACATGACTGACACGGTTGAGAAGCCTTCTCAGAGCGATTTCGGCCAAGAAGTACCAGAGCTCGTCGTGCCCTACCACGGCATCTACGACGAGATTTTCCCGGGGTGTGCTGCTCTGATCCTCATCTTCGTCATCCTCTGGTTCGAAGCCACCTGGAAGATCAACAAGCTCCTCATAGTGCACAATCCCTGAGTGTGGAAGGTCTAGTTCTGCCAGTAGATCGCTTTCGTATAGAAGAGCATTCCAGTATAGTCTGGTGCTTAATTCCCTCCATTGAGCAGAAACACGGGACGGATTGCCAAAAAGCAGCTGTAGCTTCAAACTAGCACTCGAAAGTAGCGTCCAGGCCTCCAATGGCCTTACCAAGTAGAATAGATAGGCAGAAGCGAGAATATTGCATTGGGCAGCGACAACAGAATTGCGCATTGTAACGTTGGGCAGAAGGCCCCATGCGGCAACGAAATATGGCAGCCCTGGCGGGTCTGCCTCGGGTGAAAGAGTTGATATGCTCCCATATTGACTTGCACACCCCAGTGCAAGGACCAAAAGAACGATACAGCTTTCAGCTCCCTCCTGGAAGCTAGATGAGATAGCTATTTCATAATAACGAGGCCAGGTATATGGGTTAACGCAGGCGTACCAGACATTAACCCGCGCAAAAAAAGCCCGAGCATGTGCGACAGCGTTAGATAGATCGAGTCCAACATAGTGTGGGATCCGAAGTGGCTCACGTGCCATTTCTAGCTGTAGTAGGGTGTGAGGATCGTAAGGTGCAGCAACAAGATCTCGGATGAATGGCCACTGTAATAGATTCAAGGCTGGCGTCGTATGAAGCTTGGGCATTGTTGAGATGTTTGTTGGCGGGTTCGCCCAGGATCCAAGCCCGACAACCGATGTTCTAGACGACACTGTGGTGTCCTGTGTCATGTTGACGGCGGAATCGTCGTTACTTGCAGGATCATTGACAGTCTCAGTTGTTGTCGATGACAGGGGTGAATTACTGGCCGCAACAGCCATCCTCGAACGTAACAAGCCTTCAATTCTGTCCAGTTTCTCAATGATTAGCTTGTCCCCGGCATCTAGCTTGATGCCTGGCTCTCGATAAATACACTCCGCATCAAGGTCGATACATAGCTGGCATCTCGGACGTGCGCCATTGCATCTTGTTTTGCGTAAACGACAGATCTGACACTATCCCCGTCGTCAACTATGCACCCAACGAAGTACTATGTTTGCTAAGAGAAGCACTCATTCATGGCAAGACCAACCTCGGAGAATCTTGGAGAGGTAATAGCACAACATGTACTTTTTTTTTAAAAAAAAAAGGAAGAGATCAAACAAAAGGAAGGACAAAACATACTGCCACAGTCGCGCGTCGTCGAGGATAATCAACTGCTTCAGCATGATACCGCTTGCGGGTTAAGGGGGGATCGAACGCCTCCTCCATGTCATGAGCAGACATGACTGAATGCTCGATGAATTATCTCGAGGGTAAATCAGTTGTTCTAGAAGACCGTAGGATACCGACGGATGCCTTCGCTGAAGAAGCAGAACAAAGTCAAGTCTGCGTAGTATCGAGAGAAATGGCAGTCGCAGATGCACTAGAGAATCGTCGGCTGGGGTTTCTCGAAAGAACGAGATGTGTCCTAGCCCATATTCATGAACTCCCCATGATGCTGTCAGGGGAGACAGATGGGTCGAGGTAGTTAACTAATCACTTGCGAAAATGATCAACTGCTCCAGCTGCGCGAACCGAATAATACCCTCCAAACAAGTGGAATGAGCCCACGATAACCATTCGCTTACTAGTCTATACTAGCCTTAGTCCGGACGCATATGATTCGAAGACAATCAGGTGTTCAGAGATTCTCCTTAGTAACTTACCGCGTAGATATATTACAGAGAAGGGGGCGATGTTGGCCCATATCATGACAAGACTAAAGGGTCCGACCACATGGTAAGATGCCCCTCTTCCCCAAACTTCCCCGCAAGATGCAAAGAAAGAAAGCCCACGGTGAACAAAACCTTGGACCCTGGACCAATAACTTGCTTTCATTAATTGTCGGTTAATAAGATGCATATGTAATGAGCCTATCGGTGCTTTGTCTGATGGGCTGCAGCAATACAGGCAACATTTGGTACTCTTAGCTTCGTATTGTATACCATGCCATTACGATAAGAATGTGGCCTTTCACCTCGGTTCTGAAAGGTGGACTAAGAGCAACAGACAACTGGTTAGTAGTCTCAAGTTAACTCAAGATAGGATATCATCAACAGCTAACTCCTCACAATCCTGCAAATGTACGGTGCTACATAACTACTGAAGCATAGCGTTGACAAGCACCGAACACTCCAGATTGTGAATGCATGTTGTTATTGACGGTTCTTGACAGTCACCATAACCACTAGGTGCTAGGTAGCTATGTACATGCTTGTAACTAAGTTGCGGGGTAATCAAGCAAAATCATTGCGGGACTTGGTTGCACAGGACAATCCTGGAGACTACACAAAGCCTAACTACGCAGTACATCTAACAGTTTCAAGCTTCTCACATGCGGAAGTATGTACTTAGGTCTCATTAATCATCTGTAGATATCTACATTGGTGATATGTATTGAGAACTCAAAATCCTCAATTACTCGTGACGCTGATGACTAACCATTTATACAGGTCGCTGAGACCCCAAAGGCTCAGAACCTTCCAAACCCGACGTCATACCGGCGCTATTCTTCCCCGGGGCTTGGCTGTCGACGGGTTCTGTCGTACTCTGCACGGAACCATGACCCCGAGTGTTGTAGCTGCTACCAGCAATGTCGGAAGAATGGGCGCGATTGTCTCGACTGGGTTCAATTTCGCCAATCCCTGGCTTTGCAGCAGTGGAGGACCGAGTGTCGATGTTCTGGCGGCTACCGCCACCCACTGTGGCATGTGGGTCGAATGTCTTCGTGGTAGTCGGGCCAGCATTGCCAGAGATGGGAATCACGCCAGCGATGCCGTTTACTTTCTCTCCGTTGAGGTCACTGTCCAGCGTTCCTTCCATACGCTCTTTCCTGTTCCCTGCTGATGCGTTTACTGCATCGCCAGTGGCATCGTGCTTCTGCGACTCGGTGCCACTATGGGATCCGCGCGAGGCACTGTTTCCCGACTTGAGGCCGGCGGTACCATCATCTGGTACGACCTTATGATATCCCATCTGTCCCGCCTGGGTACTGCTATGATTGATCTCCGCTCGTGAGCTATCGGTGTTCCCCGACATGCCCTCTAGGTGATGCTCGTTCGAAGGTGATAGTTGGTCTGAGGTATGACGACCTCCACCGCTGATCTCTGCGGACGGACCAGTACTGTATTGCGCCGCATGGACACTGCCACGGTTGGCCTTCGCACGTGCGGTATCGGTGCCGTCTGCCAGGGATCCCAGAGGGCTTGTCGAGGAGGGCATTCTATCCGTAGGTGTGGATTGAGTGGCTCCATTATCGAGATTCGTCGATGGACTGAAAGTACCGTGTGGTGCCGAATGATGTGGTATGTTGTCCTGAAAACCTCTACCGTTCTCTGGCCCCAAGGTTACAATGGGCGATGCAGTGCTTGAAGTAGACATTTCTTGGCTCAAAGGTCGCGCAGTCGAGGCACCGAAAGCGTTGTATGGGTTCTGCGTACCCGCCATGGGGTGAACGCCGTCGATATCACTCGTCTGTGGCTTGTCGAGGTCCATGGGCTGAGTGCCGCTACTGTAAGGATTGCGGCTGGCATGGGCGTGTCCCAAGGACCTGGCACTATGTTTTGACTCCATGCTGTTGGTTCCGAAGGCTTGCTCAGTCGCGTCAACGTTGTATGATGGGTCATCGATAGGGTTCATAATGTTGGACATGGTGATTGCTGTAAGTATGTAGATGTTATGGATCGAATGACAAGTAAAACGTGGATAGCAGAGAATATTGTAGGTATTGTGATTCGGGTGATATGTAACTAATCAACGAGATTCTTGAGAGGATTATTTAAGAGAGGCTGTCATTCGTTTATATAGACTTGGAGTGCCTTGTTATGAGCTTGATGACGTAGAACAAGCCGGCTCTCCGGGAGTTTTCTGCAAAGATTCCCGATCCCAACCTGTAGTTTACTGTGACTATCATTTCGTCAAGTTCGGGGAGGCGCGTCAATCCCCATCCGAATCTGACACTTTCTCTGGACGAGCATTACCCAGAGCCAATCAGGGTCAAGGACTTGCGGGCTTGGTGGCTGTCTGGAATCATCAGCACAAGCTAGTCATATTTAGTATGTTGTCATTGTGAGTACTTCATATCCGAGCACCACAAGGTTGCTCCTTTTGCTTATGATGTCATCCTTCTCTGTGGGCCACTAGCCCTATGTGCAATGGCGTAATGTGTAAAGAAAATCAGATCTGCCCTCTTCGAAGAGCCCTGAATATATTGTGTGCAATTTCAGCTTGAGTCATCCCGTGACTAGAAATATCTTGGTCATACTCATTGTCTGTAGTTTCCCAAAAGTCCGGATCTAGTGTCGACTGCTCTCTGGAGACCGTCAATCTCTTTCTCATGTGAGTTTAGACTACACATCGCCAATTCTGTTCAACAGGATATCTTGAAATTCCTATGTATACCCCAGGTCAGTTCTGCGTCACAAGTCTTATAATTATTCTGGTCGGAGCCTGAGTAGTATGTACACTGCTGACGAGGCACTAAGAAATCTACTACGCATAACTTACATAGTATGGGACACCTGTAGGGCCCTTCTCTTTGCTTCTGCAATGGCCTGCGCTCCTCTCTTGTCCTACCAACAATGGCTTGGACTCGCCCTGCTTCTCAGACCATTCCAAGCTGCCCACCATGTCAATTCTCCCTTTAGCCGACTGAAAAGAGAATTTAACACATGAATCCTCCGAAGTCTTTCCACTTGTAACATGGCTCCTCTATCTTTTTCTTATATAGTTTATGATTCAATTGTTTTTCACATAGGCTGCTGTGCCCTATTGAGATACTAGACTGTACAGGAAGCCAACCTTGAGAAGCCCCCTGCTACTGCTTGTAGTAAACAGAAATAAATACTACACTTACTCCGGAGATGTTATATATAGTTATCAAATTATACATTGCACTTGTAACTCAGTTTCATATTATGATTAGGGGGCTATTAGGGGTTTCCAAAGGCTGAAGATATGATTACCAGGGAGTTTCTTTTAGAATATGCTTACTATTCTCTTTGCGTTATAGGTTTCGAGATTTTATTCATATTTTTCCGGAGCTAAGTTGTTGAATCTAGTTAGTTATTTGTAGATCCTAAAAAATGTAAGATCAGGTATAACTACTACTACTTTGCCTAGAGCAATTTCTACCAGCGGACCGATAGTAGCAGACAAGGTAAAGAAGCCTTGCCAGCGTAGCAATCTCTGTTGTAAAGTACTGGTAAGCTACGCCCGAGTGCTTGCCCGAGTGCTTGCCCGAGTGCTTGACCGCCTACAGAAGGTAGTACCGCCTAGGCAGTAAAGGCCTACTAGATAGTTATGCAACCCCCCTTTATATGGTCCAAGCGTTTCAGGTTGACCGCCAGCTATTCTACTGTCATCGAAGCTCCATGCTGTACACAGTAGGCTGAGGCCGGCGACTTACCGCATGGGGGCAAAGGCCCCCCCCGCTCATTCTTACTGTAAGGTAAGACCTCATCATAACTGTCCTCGGTAAGACAATTTTCCACATAAAATAATTCTTTCGAACAACAAAATGTAGTTCTCCCATGCAACTATCGCCGCGTCACCTTATAATGATTATCGGGAAAATGTGAACAGTTGTCTATACAAATATTATTGAAACAAGGTCAAAAATTACCTAAATAGATAAAAGCCCAGGCAGATCCTTGAAACTGAGTTAATATATATATTCACAGTTACGTGTCTACTTGGTATACACGTAAAAGTGTTACAATAATTGGTACATAACAATTATAGAGGCCATTCCCAATATAATCGTTATAACGAGGTTTTACAGTATATTCATATCCTCCCACTATAAGTAGGTAATCAAAGATCCAAGTCAGCTATATCACTTTTTACTGTTATACAGTCCAAAAACTTCTTACCATCTAAATATGTTATACAACTTCTATACTATCCTAATATTATATATGTAATGTCACCGACGGTGCAGATGGTAGAGAGGTGGGCAGACAGACACCGCCTACCATACCGCCTTCAGGACCATTTGTATGTAGCCCAGCATAGTTAGTTACAATACAACAACAATCATCCTCGTCTATATTTCACCAACCGTCACATGTAAAGAATTTTTGATTATACTGTTTTTATGTAAATGATAGATCTTTAAGCACCTTCTAAGTATTTAGTCTGCATAACTACTCAAGAATTATCTAACAAGTATTTTGTAAGTATTTACCAATCATATAATATATAGTTTATAACAAGATTATATAAAATATAAAGCCCTTACAAATATATAGCTAAGATGATATAGGGATTATATAATAATTTCAGGCGGTGAGTAGTTTTTGTGCCATACAATACTAAAAAGCAGTACAACTATAATACATGCAACTATAATACAGCTACACAAAGCATAAACATATTATGGCACGGTGTATGTATTTCTATTAGAAGCACATCTAAAAGCTCTTCCTGAAGAGAAACGGTAAGTTTGATCTCATCAGCTTTGGTCCTGTGTCTTCAAAAGCCTGATTGCTTAAGATCTGTTGCACGCGTACGCGTTCCCAGCACGTCGCGCTCTTATCTATCAGGCAGGGATTTAAACCGCATTTAATCCTTCGCTTTGCACCAACCTACTGCCGTCACCAGTATAAGTCCTAGATTCTGACTGAATCGACAAGTGACTACGAAGGCCTAGCCCGTATATCCGGCTTTCTGAAAAGTCTACCGTCCGACAAAAACATGCCGCGACCCCCTACGAAGCGTAATCGACCGACACTTGGAATTTCGAAGACTGGGAACAGAGATCTTCAACGTGTCACGGACAATGCCGGGTCGACGAAGCATAATCCAAATGGCTCAAGCTGTGAATCGCCGGCTGTCTTCCGGATGACACAGCGCCCAGCGTCTGATTTCGCGCCGCATCAAAAAGACCAGACACCTGTAGTCAAATGCCATGATTATGCGATTGAATCATCACCCCTGGAAGAGCGTGAAGCGGGTAGCAGTCGTCCAGTCACAAGGGCTCGTGGATACTCATCTACTCTCTCCATCGTCGGTCGGAAAGGTGATGGGAACTCGAGGATTCCAGGCACTCCTGCTTACGAGAGTTCGATATTAAGCAATTTCAGAAGACGACCACGGCAACCTAGCATTCTCCATATGATGCAAGCGAATGACGATTCTTCAGATCTGGACGATGAGGACTTTCTTGGAGGACTAAGTCCTGAGGACGAGTCCACACCCCTGGATATATCAAGGGGGAAGTCACTCATCGCGGGGCACGCCGCATCGTCGTCACCAGGCCTACCATCGCCTTCCAGCAGCAAACAGCGCAAGCGTACACCTTCGTCGGGGAATAATTGTTCTGCACCACGTCCGCAACAAGTGCGGCACTCGCCTCCTACTATGATACCGGGGCAGCAAGATGTGACCCTAATACACTTATCCCAGCCTCTCGTGTCTCCTGAGGCCACGAGCACAACAATGGCGCCACCTATGAGCAGCAGTCCCTCCATGAGCCCCACAATTACGCCTTCGCTGATCTATGCCGAAGAGCCTCTAGCTGTTTCCACAATCGCGCTGGGAATTCCAGCTGAGCGAAGCAACGTGGGCACGAGTTTATCTACGGTGGCCCTCCAGAAGGAATTGCTACCTCGGAGATTCAAAATCCGGCGCCAATGCTGGGGTCCCAATCTAGAGGCACAAAGCAGGCTGGGTGATGATAGCTGTTCCGAAATGGAGCATCATGAGAGTGACCTCCCACCAGCGAAGGCCACCCGGGCACCTCGAAGACACATTGGCAAGCCGGGTCCTCCACAACCCTATGATAACCCCCCAAAAGAGCAGCCAACACATGTCATGGCTGAGTCAAGAAAGAGGAATCGTGGTCAAACTCAAAACAACGAGAAGACAAAACTGGGGGCTGACCGGCTACCCTGTGCAACTACCCATGCATCTCAGGAGGGTCCTTTGTCACCTTTCTCGTCACCTTCTTCGTCACCTTTGTCCTCGCCTCTATCGTCACCGCCCGGTTCACAAGCCGATCACTCAAGTATGCCATCGGGATCCGAACCGCTCAAAGCAAGGTATCTCAGCGAAGAGTTGAGAGTGCAGGCACAGAAGTTTGCGGATATCGATAAATGGGAGTTGGATTATGAAGATGTAACTATTGCTGCTAGTAAAGGAAGCGATGCTTTCAGATAAGGGTTTACATGTTTCTCTTAGAACCATCATGCTCATATTCTTTCCCCCTGAG
Organism: Aspergillus aculeatus ATCC 16872; assembly: GCF_001890905.1. Classification (NCBI taxonomy): domain Eukaryota; kingdom Fungi; phylum Ascomycota; class Eurotiomycetes; order Eurotiales; family Aspergillaceae; genus Aspergillus; species Aspergillus aculeatus. Next base: position 18,805 of record NW_017962977.1, read on the forward strand.
AAGAAACATTGAAGACGTGGATAGTCAGAGCGAAAGGCGCTCTGCTAATATATCGGGCAATCAAAATCTCCAGAAGCTCCCGACAACACGTTAAATTTGATGTAGAGTTCCAAGCAATCTCGTTTGTGGCTGTGTAAATCCAAAGACGACGGCTGTTTAATGCCTTAGACGAACCCCGCAAAATGGTCCCCCGCCCTTCGGTTGGGCCTTTTTCTGACTCACAGCCCTCCTACAAATCTCAACCTGACGGAAACCACTACCACAATTAGAGCCAACATGACTTCCCTGGAATCAATCCTGGCAGGTAAATACCCTGCAAAAGCTCATGCACGCCGGGTGGCCCAAGGTCTTCAATCTTATGGAAATGGCCGCCATGGAATTATCTACCTCGAAGCACAGAAAACTCGACTCATCGAGGACAATGACGAGGCCATGCCATTTAGGTACTGGGAAGCACTGGAATCCAGCTTCTATACTTTTTAGGGCTGACAACCGTTTCATACCAGACAACGCCGACCGTTCTTCTATCTATCTGGATGTCTACTGCCAGATTCCTGTCTCATATACAACATCGATCTTGATGAACTTACCCTTTTCATCCCACCAGTTGATCCACAGGATGTGATCTGGTCTGGCCTGCCAATGTCTGCAGCAGAAGCGCAAAGGTGTTATGATGTTGACTATGTGCTGCCAACGCCTGCAGTGAACGCTACACTATCTTCGATTGTCTCGAACAATCCCGGAAAAGTAATCGCTTTTGCGATTGAGGACCAAATATCCGAGGGTACCGAGTTCCATGGGTTTTCTGAGGTCAACACCTCTTTACTCAAAAGTATCATTGGAACATCTCGTGTCGTCAAGGATGAGTATGAGGTCGCGCTTCTGAGGAAGGCAAACGACATCTCCGCCAAGGCACATATTGCGGCCATAAAAGCCTCCAAGACTGCAACAAATGAGCGCGAGATCGAGGGTGCTTTCATAGCGACATGCATCGCGCACGGTGCACGCGAACAAGCATACCATCCAATCGTTGCATGCGGCGAGAATGGTGCCACCCTTCATTACGGCAAGAATGACACTGACTTGATCGATCCTATCACCAACCAGAGAAAAGGAAGCGTGTTGATAGATGCGGGAGGGGAGTATAGCACATATTGTGCTGATATCACACGAGTCTTTCCTTTGGGTGGCAGATTCCCGCTAGAAACTCGCCAAATATATGACTTGGTCTTGCAGATGCAGACGGAATGCATTGAGATGCTAAAAGAAGACGTTCAGTGGGAGGACGTACACATCCATGCCCACCGCATTGCTATCCAGGGACTGAAGAAACTGGGAATTCTTCGTGGCCACGAAGACGAACTGATGGAAAAGAGGATCAGCGTGGCATTTTTCCCCCATGGATTGGGGCACTATCTGGGTATGGACACCCATGATACTGGAGGCAACCCGAATTATGAAGATGATGACACGATGTTCAAGTATCTTCGTGTAAGGGGTCGCTTGCCTGCTGGTTCGGTTATCACGGTAGAGCCAGGCGTAAGTACAAGACCATACGTTGGTACAGCTCAAATTGTGTTTCTAACTCGTCTAGATCTATTTTTGCCGCTTCATAATCGAACCTTTCCTCGAGTCCAGCGGAACAAGCAAATATATCAACACTGATGTCTTGGAGAAATATTGGAGTGTAGGTGGTGTGCGCATTGAGGATAACATTCATATCCTGAAAGATGGATTCGAGAACCTGACTACAGCACCAAAGACCGTCGAAGAGGTGGAAAGCTTGTCTTCATAGACAGTTGCTCACTCTGTACCTTTGTCAAACTTTCCACCTTCAGGCTGTCCTATCCTGCCTACCGTTTCAATCGCCGGGCTTTGATTGGAACATGGCCAGCCCGGGTATTCATGTCAGTTGAACCACAGATGTGTCACATCATTGAACAATACGTGTATGAATATTGGCACTTTGAATATAGGATATGCGCTCTCGACAGAAGTTGACGGAATATCACTTGAATATAAGAACTGGACAATGAAGAAGCCCGGCAGCCTATGAGTTGTCGAAGTGAGGCACATCGCAACACCAAGTGGCTTTGTTCATCGAGCATCCTGTTTCATTCCATACATATGCGCTCTTCTCCAGCTTGTGGGGAATCATAGACCACTGCGCAGCCGCTTTCTTCCGCTTCCTTTCACCCCAGACTCTGCCTCTGCCCTATCATGTGCCCGTTTCTCCTTGTGGTCTAACACAAGACTGAGCACGTCATAGCAGAATTGAGGCACATCAATGCATAAATTCTTGAATTCCTCCGCAGCCTCATGACGTAAAACATGGCTTCGCAAAGCCCAAAAGGTGGCCACAGGTTTGCGGATCGTGACGTCATCAGCAGGTGTGTTTGTGTATACATAACGCGCATACGCAATTTCTCCTTGGGATGTGCTGTTGATACGATGGATCTTCGAATGTGCGAGAGCTTTAAGTGAAGGGATGCCTAATTTTTCCGCCAAGGTATACACCCGCGCGTGTTTCAGTAACTGTTCTCCGCTGTCGCCAATCTCCCCGACTACCGTCTCTTGCTCGGTGTGAGTTTCAGTGTGAGAGGTACAATAGTCACGCGTGTACTGAAACTGTAGAAAATACCCGAAAGCCTCCACATTTTCCGCGGGAAGCTCAATGCGCCGCTTGGAGATATCAGCGGTGAGTGTTACTGCCAGAGAGTAACCAGGGTAAGGGATATGTGCTTACAGGACCAGATTCACCGAAGGCCGCGACCTTCTCCGCGAGAAGCGGAGACTCCAAAAGTAGACTTTGGTGAGCTGTCAAGCTGGTCCTGGACTGTCCGGTCCCAAGAACGAGTTCCACAATAGGTGACGTTAAAAAACTGAATGATTTTGTAAGCTCCTAAGGCCTTCCAGCACTTGCGAACACGAGCAGTTGCGCCATTGAGTGACAACCCGAAGGCCCACGTAAAAGAAAGCAAAAGACGAAGAAAGATGAGTTCTTACTCAAGAAATTGGAGGCCGGGGTTTCTTCTGGGTTCTAGTGGTTTTTGTTCAAGCTCAGGAGCTGAGCGTGCATCGTGCATTTCAATATCTGGCGTTATGCCTGTTTGCGATTCATTGACCGCCTTGGAAGCTGTCTTGATTTCAGGATCTGGGGTTGCCGTACTCTTAACATTGTGAGACTGTGTGTTTCGAGGAGTATGAGTTTCCTCTGGCACTCCAACTTGCACCTGAGGAGGATCCATCCAAGATGGATCTACACAACCAAAGCAGTAATTGAACTGAAAGGGAGCTGCGCTAGGATCAAGAAGTTTTTGAATGAAGTGGTATAGATGTCAAAGAACCAAATTACGGATGCAGGAGAGGAAGTCAAAGACCAGCACAGGTCTGCAATGACAGTATTCAGCAACGCGTTAGTGGATAGCTGCAGTAACATCCTGGGGCTGAATGTGTCGGAAACGGACGGTCAGTTATGGGGCTTAGTGCCAGGTTCAGTACCTGAGGCAGAATTTTGAGCATACATCCTTACGGTACAATACTCGATGATCGGCTAGTAAAATCCAACTGACAGAACAAGACCTTATAGACCTTATAGTGTTTCCGGCCACAACCGGCCCTTGCCGATGTCTACTTGGTAACCTACCACATGAAGGCCGAATTGCTGCCTCTCTCGAGTACAGTACATCATAAGCCGCTTATCTGCGGCGCAGTTGATGTTAGGGTATTTTTGGTAGCTAAACTCCACCGAACCAGTACTAGTACCAGCCAGTCGCTTGCCGTCACTGCCACAGCAATACTACTTGGGGAGGGGTAGGGACACACTACTTACTGTCCCAGGCATATTTTCCTTTAGTGCCGTTATTTATTCTTGTTATGCACGGCGTTTCTCTGGCCCTACTCTGGCGAACAAGCTTTTCGTGGGGAACAATCCGCACGTCTCCATCTACTCTCAGTTTCAGACCCCTCATTCGCATATCCTGGAGTGGTCAAATTTCTCGAGCTTCCACACGTCGTAGCATGGCGACTATCGTCAATATCCCGAGGGATCCCAATACCCTCAGCAATTACCACAATTGGCGATGCAACCACATCACTGCCAATTTTGATATTCTGTTTCATGAAAAAAAGCTTGTGGGCAGCGTCACTCAGACGTTCCAGTCAGCCATCGATGGTGAGTCGCCGGAGATCGTCTTGGACTCAAACCATGTGGACATCGGTAGCGTCACCCTGGATGGCAGGCCTTTGGCTTGGGAGCTTCTTCCATCCTCCGACCCATACGGCAGGGCGTTGAAGATCAAACTTGACCGGAGTGTGAAGAAGAATGAGACGATTGACATCGAGGTATGTACCTCACCGGAGAGTAATCCCAGCCTTAGCCTAACATACAGAACTTGTGCGTAGATTGCTCTTCAAACCACTGAGAAATGCACTGCCCTTCAGTGGCTGACACCAGCGCAAACCTCTAATAAAAGGCATCCGTACATGTGTGGGTTGCATTGCTTTCTCCCCGTTCTAACAACGAGAAACCCTGAGTGTTACTTCGTCTACTAACCACGCATGCTTGTCCTTCCGACAGTCTCTCAATGTCAGGCGATTCATGCTCGGTCTATTTTTCCATGTCAAGATACACCTGACGTCAAGTCCACCATTGATTTCAACATCTCGTCACCATTGCCCGTGATTGCGAGTGGGCTGCCAGTCCGTGACTCACTGGGGACGCCACTACCCAACGACAGGACACTGTATCGCTTTCATCAGCGAGTGCCCATTCCGAGTTATCTTTTTGCTCTGGCCAGTGGGTAAGCGTGCCTGATAGACCTCGGTGTGAACTAGCTTTGATAAGTGGATCACTGAATTGACCATTTGCAGTGATATTTCCGAGGCAGGAATTGGACCCCGAAGTATTGTTGCTAGCAGCCCCGACAAGCTCGGCGAATGCCAATGGGAGCTTGAGGCCGATACGGAGAAGTTCATCGAAGCAATCGAGGTGTGTTCGCAGTCAGAATTCAGGTGCTATTGCTTTATAACACTGGCCTAGGGAATTGTCTACCCATACGCTTGGGGGAAGTACAATGTCTTGATCCTCCCACCCAGCTTCCCCTATGGAGGAATGGAGAACCCGGTGTTCACTTTCGCCACACCCAGTATTATTTCCAAGGTACATCGTTGTGGATGGATTCCAATCCGATTAATTGCCCATGGGTGCTAACCTTGACCAGGACAGGGAGAACATCGATGTCATTGCCCATGAACTTGCGCACAGCTGGAGTGGTAATCTTGTGACTAATGCTTCATGGGAGCATTTCTGGCTCAACGAGGGTTGGACCACCTACTTGGAAAGGCGGGTAAGTCGAATCGTTTCCACTTCTTTTAGCTACTATCCGTCGACAAAGTGTATAACCTGCCTTCTCAAATATCAATACAGATCCTTGCTGTGGTGTAAGTGCTAGAGCCTTGTGTACTCTTCACACCAGTACTAACTATTTTAAAGTCATGGCGAGTCATATCGCCACTTCTCCGCTATCATAGGCTGGAAAGCCCTCACAGATTCTGTCGAGCATTTTGGCCATGACCATGAATTCACAAAACTAGTCACGGATTTGAAAGGCAAAGACCCTGATGATGCATTCTCTAGTATTCCATATGAGAAGGGATTCAACTTTCTTTTCTATCTGGAGAATCTGATTGGAAAGCATAAATTTGACCAGTTCATCCCTCATGTATTTTGCCTGTCGCCCCAGCGAAGATATTATGCACATATTCTGATTCCTCTCGATACAGTACTTTACAGTATTCAAGGAGAAATCCTTGGATTCCTACCAATTCAAATCGACCATGCTAGAATTCTTCGAGTCTGACGCGGAAGCTTCTAAGCTCTTGAACGAGCTTGATTGGGACAGATGGTTCTACGCGCCGGGCTTGCCTCCTAAGCCGGAGTTTGATACTTCGCTTGTTGACGTTGTCTACAGCCTTTCAAACAAGTGGAAGGTCCTTCCTGGCTCCTCTTTCATACCACACCCTAATGATATTGATGACCTCACAGCCAATCAGATGGTTGTATTCCTGGAGCAGGTGCTTCTCTTCGAGAGACCACTGACACCGGAGTTGTCGAGGCTCATGGGCGATGTCTATGGACTTGCAAAGAGCGAAAACATCGAAGTCGCCAATCTCTATTTCCAAGTTGGCTTGAAAGCTGGTGACAGCAGTGTTATTGGACCAACAACCAAACTGCTTGGTAGGATTGGTAGGATGAAATTCGTGAGACCTTTGTACGCAGACCATCCATTCGCAAGTAAAGGAATCAGGCGCTGATTTAATCTACAGGTATAGAAGCTTGCAGAAGATCAATCGCCTAGTCGCTGTTGAAACATTCGAGCAGAATAAGGCCTTCTATCACCCTATATGCCGCGCTATGGTCGAGAAGGACTTGTTTGGCAAGAAAGATGCCTGATTTATACTGTCCTCCTGTCATCCTGTCATTATGCTTTGATCACTTGTTGCAACCCAAGGGGGTGGATAACATGGATGAAGCCATTTCTTCATACCAGGCGCACATCTAGTGCAACTCTGACCTACATTTAGAGGACCTCTAGACCGTATGTTTGTTAGACCAAAAATTGTTCGCTGAGATCGTCGGACAGAGCGGGACATGGCCAATAATTCTAGTGACCAGACCAACCCAGTGATGACGAAGAATGTTTTATTAGAATACATCTACAGCCTGCCAGAAATAGGGGGTTCGAACCTGGAATGCACGGCCAACAAACCAGTTATTTCCCGTAAACCAGCTTCTTATCTGCCTGGGAGAATGAGAATATACCAGGCCGGCCTCCCTTTTCAGGTCCTAACTGAAGTGCCAGATCAGCCTCACTCACGAGAGAGAGATCATGCAGCACCCGTCGCATATATGCGACAACAAGGGCAACCTTGGTCCAATCCATTTCGTCGCCGTTAGGAGCGGTGTGACCGGCCTTCCACAAGTTCCTCCAGATAGCGGCCCCGAGTACAGCATCCCCCTTGATTATGCCTTCATCGTAAGCTGCCAAAGCACCACGCCACTGGATAAATAGGTCCTTGAGAAATTTATTCCTGATAGCACGACTGGTCAACCCATGAAGTACATCCATGCGATGCTCGGCGTTGTGCGAGAAGTGGTCGATCAAGTGTTGTGAATAGGTTTGTAGGCTTTCATGTGATGGCAGAGCACGTAGTCGGGCAGTTAATAGGTACATGTGCAGGAAAGTGACTTGTGACCATGTGGAAAATGTGGGCAAAAGCCCCAATTCTGGCGAGAATTCATCCGTCAATATGAGATGGAGATTGATTCCGCCGAATGTGAAAGTAAACTGACCTTTATACCACCATCCTTCGCCAACCCCAAGATCTTCTCCGGCATCAGTCTTGGGAACCTGTCCGCCTTTTTTATTCAACTGCGGTATAGTGTATTCTGCTTGGGTAGAACAGGCCTCGAAGAGCTTCTGAGTCAAACCATACGCAACGTATGTCTCTGCAGGTGTGCCAGGGCGTGAAGCAATCGCCCGCGCTAGCTGTGATGAAGCTAGAGCACTTTGTGAGTGAAATCCAGACACTGGGTATGTGGTCTGCTCAAGTCGTTGGCTGGCGTAGCGCTTCTTCGGAACCGGGAGATTGTGAGTCACTTGTTGCGAAACACTATTTGCGCTGCAAATAGATCGATAAGAGGCTAGACATGGTCTAGATAGTCTGTTGGGAGAAAGAACCTTACAAGATTCAGTTTAATTGACTATGATCAGAGCGGTTCAGGCGTATTGTAAAACATACCTTGAATTTTGAATGCTGCACTAGACACAGATCTTGTGCCTGTATGGATCTTATTGCACTAAACGGCATTTTGAGGGTCTGCATGCTACTGGTATCCAGAAGGCTAAGCCTGCATCATGCGTAAAAAGTTCGAAGTTTGCCTGAGATAGAGCTCGTTGTCATCATAGCCTGTCATCCGCGTTTGCACCATTTGCACTGACTGCCCTTGCTTTTTAATAATCACAAAATAACTAACTAACTAATGTAATCGTCGGCCGAGCGAGCCACGCAAGTAAGTAAGCTGGTAGATTCATCAAATACAGCACCTATATAGATTCTTAGTTTGTATATAAAAATATTATATTTTAACATTTTGATTATACTGTTGCAAAAAAATTTTTATACAGTTCTTTGATAACAATACCTTTGGCTTTTAAAAACCCTAAAAACCCCTCATGTAATTTCTAATATAAGACGATTTTTACTATAGAGACTTGTATTTCCGAATACAATACAGGTAGCAATAGAAATTCGACCAGCGTTAATAGCGCTTATCCACAACAGCCCAGTAGATTTTATTATACCAAATTTGCTTCATTCCTGTATTAGAAAATCCGGACAGAGATAACCTTTTCTACATACAAGATTATATCGAGACGATAAGAATGGCCTAAATAGGGAATTGAAAGTAAAAAATAGGTACAAAAAAAAGGAAGACAGCTTAGTCTGCAGACATTGTAAAAACAAAAAGTCACGTCATTAGCTACAAGCGGTGAGCGAGGGGACCATTGGCCACCCCTACCTTATGCAGTCTGTAGTGTTTTGATGGGGTGCGGGAGTCTGTGCGGAGGGCAGCAGAGCGGCCGAAGAGTCATCAAACCGTACAAAACCTCATTGCCTAGACATGGAAGGGATTTACACCAAATCGATGTAGCGGAAACCCTTTACATGTAACAGATTTATAAACACGTTACTATTGTTTCGTTATAACGGGACCTAACAGTATTACACGCGCTCCAAAAGTTCGCCCGATAAGTAATGCCACACGTATGTGCCAATTAACCAGATGCAGATGTAGGTGAGACGAGAGGAGCTACAGGTCAATGATTTGAAGAATCCAGTATGTACAGATTGTATAGCCCAACCTGGTCTCATTTATTAGAAGGGTGGTGGAGGTTTGTGAAGAACGTGTCATTCCCCCGAGTATAAGGGGAAGGGGAAGAGGGTGCAGAGGGATTGAATTGGATCCGAACCCAGGCCTGTCAGTTGGCCACAAGGACAGCCCTTTCTAGACGTGTATCAACAAGGCGGAGAAATTCTGAAAGTCTGTTGGGATCCCTCATAGCGGCTGGGACATCGTCCCTCGTTAAGGCTAGAGCCTTGAAATACTCATTAACCATATTATAGCATGCAAAGCGACGTAGCAACCTACCTGTCTCACCGTTTCATAATCACATTCTTTGGACTGGTATTCTCGAATTACCTCCCCAGTACCAAACTCAACATAGATCCTTGTATCCCTGAGTCGAAACAGAACATTGTCGAGTCTCAAGAAGAAGCGGGCGAGCAACAGGAGTCTAGCCGGCATAACACGTATTTTACATGAGAACATGGAGATACCGTTGTCAGCTAGTTCGTCCTCATAAAGAACCACATCATCATAGAACAGAATCGGATCTGGCCGCTTGAGTAGATCAGTTGGTATACGTTTGGTCGTTGTCTCAAACGGTCGACTACCAGGGCCGAGAGTCCCCGTGTAGTCCGTGCTGTAAGACCAGTCGAAGGGCTTGACAATCTCTTTGATACCTTCATGAGTTTTTTCTCTAAAAGAAGTTAGCCTCAGCGACGACTTTAAATCTTGCGGAAGATCGCTTGGTAGGAAATAAATTTATTCGGTTACCTGCTTCTTTGCCATTGCTTCGAGTAGGCGACTTGTAGCATAGATTCGCCAGATTTATCAACTCGATCCAAGGCATCAAATGCATTGAATGCAATTTTCCATGGAACCCCCTCATGCGCAATCTCAACGTAGTTGTCGCCAAAAATCATTTCTGGGGGGGTGATCCCTAAATCCTTCGTCATCTTCTCTATGGGCTCTGCTTTTAATATCGGGAGTGTTTGAGTAGTGACCGTAAAGCCCTGGATTGCTATTGATTTCGGCCTCTGACGAAGCGGCGAGATTGAGACTGAATCCGCCTCGCCGGAAGGCCTGCAACTGGAAATGTTCATTCTGTATCAAAGAAGCCTCCAGTTGGTGGTGTATGATTCGTCTGAGCAGCTATTCACTCCCCCAGACCGAAGCAGGTCATACCCCGCGGGTCCCGGAGGGAGAGGCGGACCGACGAGTTGCTGGGGCAACTGAGCATATCCTTGAAACTGATAAACATCCGTGCGACTATGGTTTCACTCAACTTCGACTTGTTTCTCATTACGATTCGGTACTAACTCTCGTCTTATGTGGTTCCCAGAACTGCGAGCTTGAGCCAGAACTTCTGATCAAAGTCTGTGTCGACACTGAGCTGCTAGCTTTTTTAAACCCTCCATCGCGAAAGTCATACCTGCTTCACACTCATCAGCAAATGGCTACCAAGACACTTGAAGCGCGCCTCGAGCGTCTTTCAGTCAAAGAAGAACATGAGAGCGTGCAAAATGGCGGCGCTTATCAAAAGTCCAAGGTTGTCATATTACCTACGCCTCATATTTGGTGGACGCTGCTAATGATCTTGACAGATCTCATTGTCAACAGCCATGCCCCCTACGAGTGCCGGACAATATAGTGGCTCCGGCCGATCTAATTTACTCAAGCTGGCTTTACAGAACACTAATGAGAATAAAGTGAATGCAATGAACGTCAATTTGTCGCCGGTTAAGAGTTCTCAGAGTACGCTATCACACCGTAATCTCGACGAGAATGGGGAGCAACGACACTTAACTCCACTCTACGACCAACCGTCCCCCAAAAAGTTACACTTGGGCATGTTTGAAATTGGCAAACCTTTAGGGAAGGGGAAGTTTGGTAGAGTTTATCTCGCCAAGGAGAGAGCCTCCGGCTTCGTATGCGCACTCAAGGTACTGCATAAATCCGAATTGCAGCAGGGTGGAGTGCAGAAGCAAGTCCGACGAGAGATTGAGATACAAAGCAACCTTCGTCATCCGAACGTCTTGAGGCTTTATGGCCACTTTCACGATAGCAAACGGATTTTCCTTATTCTCGAGTTTGCCGGCCGAGGAGAACTGTACAAGCATCTCCGAAAAGAACATCGATTCCCTGAGTGGAAGGCTGCGCAGTACATTGCTCAGATGGCTGCTGCTTTGAAATACCTACACAAAAAGCACGTCATGCACCGAGACATCAAGCCAGAAAATATTCTTGTTGGTATTCATGGTGAAATCAAGATCAGTGACTTTGGGTGGAGTGTTCATGCACCTAACAATCGGAGGCAGACAATGTGCGGGACACTGGATTACTTGCCCCCTGAGATGCTTAAACCCGGATCTCAGGACAATTACTACAATGAGAAGGTTGATCTGTGGAGTCTTGGTGTTTTGACATACGAGTTCCTAGTTGGGGAAGCGCCCTTTGAAGATACGCCTGTCATGACGCAGCGAAGAATTGCCAGAGCCGACATGACCGTACCGTCCTTCGTGAGTCCAGAAGCAAAAGATCTAATTAAGAGAGTACGCAGATGTCACAAATCCTAGCCGAACACTTCTAACAACTTTTTAGTTACTTGTACTCGACCCAGAGAGGCGAATTTCTCTGGATGAGATTCAACGTCATCCATGGATTCTCAAGCATTGTGTTAAGGAAACAAAGCGGAGTTCTGGTACATCAAAGGATGTCAAAGCATGACTGTACTGTCCGGGCATTTGAGGGCGTTTCGGAGTTCAGAAGTTCTTACCCTTCTATAGTGTTTCCCTTCACATGGCCATGGTCCACGACCACGGGATTGGTTACACTGGCGTTTACTGTTAATATGGCTGCTGGTCTTCCTGATTAGCGATGGAGTTTTGTTCGATCTTACTGGCACTGGGACTTCAAGTTAAACATACGACAAACACTTCAAGGAAGAGTTTTGGTGGGAACGGACATCCGTAACTAGCGATAAATCTCATCAAAGGGGCGAGTATCTCTAAAGCAACTGTCCCAAACTTCATTTACCACCTTCTCGGCGTGGGCTTCATCTTTGCATCCCGGCCGTGCCCGCACCGACAAGATCGCTCTTCGTCGTACACATTCTTGGTGCTGTTGGGTCAGTTTCCATTGACCCCTTCGGAAAAACTCTCGTGCCCATCTGCATTCCCCGCTCAGCGAGCTGGCTCGAATCTACTCACGATTAGTCATTTTTTATCTACCGATGGCGCAGGTGGCTTGAGGGTATGGCTCTTTACCTCTGTACAAGCAGCGTGCCTAAGATTATTTGACCAGTCGACTTTGAACCTGAGGTGATCATAGGCATGGACCATCTCATGTGCTAATGTATCTTCTAAGTGGCTCTGGTCCTTCATTTCATTTGCGCAAAGCAGAATACCGTAGTCAGGATCAAAACCCCCTGCCTTTCGACTGGTACATCGGCGACAGTAGATATTATGGCTGGAAAGATTACCACCTAGCTGGCGGATGCTGTCGCTCATGAATCGGATCACCGGACCTTTAAGAGAATTCAATCAGCGGGCTGTTTACACCATTGAACTCATGGGTCTTCATTGCAGGCTGGCAGGCAGATATGAATGTGACTCACTGAATTGCAATAGATAGTCTCGCTGGTCCTCACAGCGCTTGCAGTCCGCAGCTTCATTCCGCGTGTCACGCGCAATGCGGAATTGTTCTTTGCCCTCATCGGTCATTCTATCGGTCAGGATAGCGAAGACATTGCGCCATTGCGTCCAGGTGTCGTCACCAGGAATGAAGCCACTGTTGTTGGAGGTTTCAGTCTTTAACGAGTTATCATTTGCCCGAGAGTCCGTCATCATGTATGAGCACTGGAGGAGAGATATAGCTTAGATACCCTTCTACTCAGGAATCGCTTGTCCTTGTGCTCTCGACAAGTGATCCCGCGGCAAGCTCCGTACAGTATATGGGCGGTGAGAGCGGGCAGAAAGGGTGTCTTGGTAGGTGGGTCATTGCAGCTGACTCACAGCAACAACCAGAGCCAACTTCCAATGACCCACAGTAGCACTGTGCAATAATCATGGTTGAAAGCTGATCATTCGATTCATTTGAGTCTCAAATCACAATGGTCTTTAAGCGTCTGACCATTGTCATCAAGCTAGGTGCGGATTATGCAATGATTGACCGAAGGCAGAAACTAACGAGAACTTGATGCGCAGGAACCAGTTCCATAGTAGACGAGAACACCCATGAACCTATACTGTCCATCCTTACGCTCATAGTCGAAACAGTTGCCAAGCTTCACAGAGAAGGTCATAATGTTGTTCTTGTTTCGTCTGGCGCTGTTGGTGTGGGGTTGCGAAGAATGGATGTGGAAGAGAGACCTAAACACTTACCTCGGATACAGGTATACAATAGGGAATTGATTTGTGCAGGCGTTAGATTCGCAAGTACTGACCATGGTGTTCTAGGCATTGGCTGCCGTTGGCCAGTGTAGGCTGATGAGTCTTTGGGATGGTCTGTTTGCGCACCTGCGTCTCCCAGTAGCCCAAATCCTGTTAACTAGGAACGATATTGCCGATGTAAGCATCGTTGTCAACTAACGAGAATGGTTCACCATCTTTAACAAGACAATAGAGAACACAATACATCAATGCCCAAAATACCTTCTCGCAACTATTCGATATGGGTGTAATCCCGATTGTCAATGAGAACGATACTTTGGCTGTTTCCGTAGGTTGACCCTTCGTCCTCACCTATTGCGTCGCGGAATGCTATACTGACTTTACCAGGAAATTAAATTTGGTGACAACGATACACTATCAGCAATCACAGCAGCGATGGTCAAGGCCGATTACCTCTTCCTGATGACGGATGTTGATTGTCTCTATACTGCTAATCCCCGTACAAATCCCGACGCGCGCCCAATTGAAGTTGTCACAGATATTTCAACCTTGGAAGCAGATGTTTCATCGGCTGGATCATCTCTAGGTACCGGTGGTATGGGTACCAAGATCATCGCTGCAAAGCTTGGAACTAGTGCTGGCGTAACGACTATCATCACTAGGAGTTCGAAGCCCGGAAATGTACATGATATTGTCAATTATCTCCAACAGCAGAGTCGAAGGTCTACTGTAACAGATGCAGTGGCTGAACCAGTCGAGAGCTTTGAGGTATCAAGCAACTCTCGGGCTTCGCCTCCGCTACACACGCGATTCATTCCATCCGAGAATCCGATACAATCCCGATCATTTTGGCTTCTTCACGGAATGAAGCCCAGGGGTACAGTCTATATAGACCACGGTGCATATAGTGCTCTTCAGAAAAAGGCCAGTCTGCTCCCTGCCGGTGTAATCGGGGTGGAAGGTCACTTCTCTCAACAAGAAGTGGTAAGGTTAGTCGTGATTGGGAAAGTTTCTCCAGACTCTCTCGATGGCGATTTCCTTCATCATGGACAAGAGCCCAAGGAAGTTGGACGTGCATTGGTCAATTATGGCAGTATCGAGATTGAGCGCGTTAAGGGCCACAGGAGCACACAAATCCATACGCTACTTGGGTATGCCGATAGTGAATATGTGGCGCTCCGTGAGAATATCGCCTTTCTGCAGACCGATGACAGCTCAGGTCGATAGATCCCACCAGAGTCTCAAGCTAGGTGCTGATACTGAGTTTTTGATTACATTCTTCGAACACTTGAAAGACCTATTCGGTAGGCTTCTAGGCTATCCTCCCCCTCTCCCATCTTAATTCTTAAGCAATACAGCTGCGCCGAAAAGCTCAGTTAGACTGAAGATTATGGTGCTACCATCCCTGGCTAAGATTACCTAGTTTTCAGTAATTGACAGTAGCTTATGATGGGATCTCGCAAGGATATCATGATCAGTTAGGTCTTTCTTGATTCTAAATCAATTACAGTGATCAAACGACCATCTATCATTATGATAACATGGGCAATCTCCGGTCAATCTTATGAGCTTTTACTGGTTTCCCGGGTGAGTGCACGAGACGTGCTCAGTAATGACCCGCCTAGCGATTGAAAGACATGAGCAGTACGATAGGGAGATCAACGTTTATTGAGATGGTGCTGAGCGTTGTTATGAGAATTTGAATCTAGTCTTTCCATCGTTCTAAGAATCGCCTCATTTGTGCGTCCTGCAAATGTGGTGCGGGAGAGGCCTGTACAGGATTCCGTTAGCTCAATATTTGAGGTCACACCACGGTTGAGAGGACATCTGCCGGGGCAAGAAACAACTCAAAACATACAGTATTCTCAATACTGGCCACCGAGTATGTCACAGAGGCGGAGAGGGTGACCTGAACGGTTGCTGGGGGGAGATAGGTTGTGGCGATGGTATATGCGCTTGCTGGAAACTGGGGAGTCGGCAATTTGGCTGGAATCGTGCTTGCAGGCTTCTTGGCCATTGGCGCATATCTGGTAGGCCCGATCTGCAACTGATATGGGACTGTAAAAGCCTCTTCTACTTGTCTCTTTCGCGGTTCATGATGTCTGGACATTTCACAATCCGAAAGTGCAGAGTCGTTAATTGTGGGAGGCAAGCTGTGCAAGACGGATGTTGAGACAGGACTGGTCATATTAGTTATAGTGAACTGCTCAGAAACATTAATGACGGAGGCACCCGCGCCCCAAGAGACCATTTTTAGAAAGCTGTCAGTGATGCTAGAGTTAGCGATAGGCTGCTCATTATGACTTGATGGTATGGTGTGGCACAGCAGATGCACGCTGCCATATTCCCCTTACTATGTATTTGCATCACTGTCCCTTATACTGCGGTCAAGCGTAAAGGATAGTGAATTACCCCTCGCAAAGAGGTTTCCTCTCGAAAGCAGAGCTACATCTTCCTGCAGCACCCGCAATGGTCAGTAGGCTTCCGATAGATACATAAACTATATGTAGGGACAGGAGCCCCACATAAGTGCCCGCTACCTCCCCGCCGGCGCAGAGATAGAGATCGTAGTGTAGGAGGTCAGAGATCAGAGGAAGCCTGCCTGACTCCCTCCACTGGGCCGTAAGAACGTCCCCAATTCGTAGGATGGCACCGGGTTGTGGAATCATAAACTCCACATCCGCGAGTGCTTGTGGAAACAACGCAGAGAGAAGGAACAATATTAGGTGCCTGACCATCATATTGTGAAGAGAGAAAGGAGAGAGAGTGAGAGAGAGAATTTAGAAACAAAGACAAGGAGAGCTCAGTTTCTCAGAGGCAGATGATGCTGCGAATTCACTTGTGGCATTTACTTGCAAGACGAGAGAATTAAACAAACAGAGTAACCTGATGAGTTGAGAAATCGACGCCCTAGTGTTGCCCCTGCAATCGACGGCATGCTGGCCCCCTCCATAGCATTTGCACCTGGCTGGCAGCAAGGGACGCGCCCCCGAAAGGGAACAGTGCATGTAGCGGGATCATGGCCGTCAGGTGTTAACATCCTACTAGTACTCTGCATGATTAGACTTCATACACTAACCCCATTCCTTAAATGAACTTTTCAATGAAGATGGTATGATAATACCTCTGAGATACTGGTAGGTACCTGCCTGGTCGTCACTCCCTTCCCCAGGAAATCCACTAAGCTTACCTCCATCCAGCCTTGATCTTGCTACGTACCTTACTGCCAGGTAGGTACATTAGAGACTATGGAACGGTGGTTGAAAACTGAGCCTTGCGGTTGAAAGCGGTTTTAGCGTCGGTTGTGAAAGGCCCACTCCAGGCGAGTTAATCTTATCCATCTAGCTACGTATGTTCTAATGGCTCACTCGCACTCTCCACCCTGCTCCTCCTCTCTTCCTGCTCTCAACCACTGCACTCCTCCTTTGTCACGGCGCAAATTATCTTGCTCAACGGCCTAGAAAGACCTCTATCTCACGGGCGCATCCAATCGAAATGCGTTCGCACGGAGATTGGGTTTCGTTTGAAGGCATAGCTACTAGTTTGCTCGACGGCAGCCCTATCGCGATTGCTATTACGGTCCTCATCGCGTTCGGACTGCCCGTCCTATTGCATCTTCTCTTTTACCGAACGGTTGCATCTCCACCGTCTAGCAATTTCTTGCTCTTGGGCCCTAATGGAGCTGGAAAGACTGCTCTCTTGACTCTGGTCTGACTTCCCTTGAAGGCTCTTTCTCTCGCTTTCCCACGTCTAGCTGACACACTCCTCATGAGTACCAGCTCGAAGCAAAGTCGTCTCCTGCTCGTACAGATATTCGAGTCACTCATACGTCCCAAACATCTACTGCAGCTACCATCAGCCTTTCCGCCTCGGTGCCGACCGCCTCAAATCGCTACAGATCGGTGAATGATACTTCGTTGAAGGATATTTCCAAGAACCCGGTCAAATATCGGTTGATGGACACTCCTGGTCATGGCAAACTCCGTGAATCCCATGCTATTTCGCAGTTGCTCTCCATGTCGGCCTCAAAGGATGCCAAGTCGAAGTTGCGTGGTGTCTTGTACATGGTGGACACTGCAGTACTTGCCAACCCCGAAACCCTACGGGATACAGCCCATTACTTGTACGATGTGCTCTTGATCCTTCAGAGACGTGCTTTGAGTAGGGGAAAGAAAGCAGCATCTGAAGTTCCTGTGCTTGTGGCTGCCAACAAACAAGACCTCTTCACCGCCCTACCGCCTGGATCCGTGCGGGAGAAATTGGAGGATGAGATTAGTAAACTCCGGAACTCTCGAAGCAAAAATCTTCTGGATGCTAGTGTTGACGCTGGAATTGCTGATGGCGAAGACGATATTCTAGGCAGCAGCAACCCCAACGATAGATTCTCGTTCCAGTCTTTGAAAGACGAAGTTGGTATAGTAGTAGACATTGTCGGAGGAGCAGTCATGGGCGATGAAGAGAGCAATCTTGGATCTGGTGTGCGCAAATGGGAGGAATGGATAGGTCAATGCCTGTAAGGTATACACTCACGGCTGACGGAGTGCGAGGTCTATCATTGCCGGCGAGATTTCATCAACCCCAGATGTCACATGGGCCAATGGGCATACTTGCCAATATACTGGGCAAAGAGATGTGAAAAACAGAGCAATGAAGGAACTATGTTAGTGATCACATGTGTATGCTTTGGTGAAGGGGTTGTAGACTAATTAGGAACAAGCATCATCCTTAAAACACCTCATGTATAGTGTGACTTAAGGATTAGATCATAGAGTATGGTGGATTTAAACAAGCTCACTTCACGACACAAGGGATACGATACTATAGTGGTAACAAGGATCTAGGCATATTCTGGTTTTGCTACACTTTAATTAGCAGAGGATCTGCGGAAACAAGCTTGCAATTAGGACTGGTAATCGTTAGTTATTGTTGACTCAAACATCATCTCAATAGTTGTTGGCCCTGGAATGATGTTCAAAACCTTGTGTTTCATAGTCAGAAAACGTTCGAGATTAACAGTGTTATCACAATCACAAATAGGAGTATCTAGCTTTAGCGTGAAAGCTGCAGTACTTGAGGACTTTACAGCAATAATTGGTGCCAGAGCACCCTCTGGCATCTTGAACAGGTATTAGCTGTACGATCCGACTACTTTTATGATTCGATTCAATCTCACTAAGATGGCGGTAGATTTCACTAGTATTTTAATTTGTCAGAAAAGATTTTCCGTTACTGAAACAGTCTTCTTGTTAATAAATTGTGCTGAACGGCCAGATTCTCTGCTGTGTGTGAATTGAACTAGCAATTTATCAATTGAAAATGCTATCGCGATGAAGAGTGCACATCATAGTGCCAGCAATGCAAGGTGTCTTTAAGAGCTCTACCAAGTTGCATCTTGTAAAGGAAGATTGCAACAACTGGCCATCGCTGATGTGGTTAATTGTAGTTCTGACTCCAGCGGTAGTGCCAACCTTATATAACCCAATAGCATATAAAATCAAATCTAGAAAAGAGAATAAAAACAGTCATGTTTCGTTTCTCACTTGAAACCATCTCCATAGATTCCACCATATACTCCACAACACCCCGTTCTTCATTAAGGATATAATAGCGTGGCGGCCGATGGTGCTAGCAGGCCCGGGCTTATGAGCAAAAAGGAGGACGTAGCCCAGACAGAATCGCGCGCCAAAACAGACAGTATGCGAGAAGACTGTTTCTATTGAGACTCTGAGGCGCCATTCTCACTGTGACGAAGCATCCAACTTAACAGGTCGACTTTCGTGGCAACTGCTACTGGCTTCATAGCTCCGTTCTCGCCTCTCTCGGTGACAACGGCTGCACTGTTCCATTCCAGGAATCGATTTAACACAGTAAGGGGCGTTTCCATGGTGATCTCAACAAATTTCCGGTTCTGGATCTGAGATGCCTGTTGCGCGTCCTGGGGCTTCGCCATGCCCATATCTCTGGGATCTGTGACAACTTCAGGTATTTTGCTGAAATCGAACATGACATCCGCCACAGGGCTCTTGCCTGTAGCACGTCCATGGGTAAGCCGACTCAGAATGTTGCCCAAGGTGAGAAGCCCAACAAGCTTCTTCCCAGAGGCTGCCAAAACAGGAAGTTGATCGAAACCTCTGTCACGCATCATCTCAATGGCGGTTTCGCATGGAATATTCGATCGAACCGTGGTAATCGGTTTGAGTCTTAGGGCTTTGACCTTTGAGCCGGAAAATGCATCTTGTTGTCCTTGAGGCTTTAGCGTTGGAGACAAGGATGCTGGGGCAGTGGCGGGAGCTGTCAGGAGCCCGTTCGCAGCAAGCCAGTCATCATCCGCAAACTGTAATCAATTAGGATAATGGCCACCTTATATAGTTGTATGGGAAACAATAAAATACCTTGGTAAGGTAGCTTCTGATGCTGTCCGGTAAGACTACAACTACCACATCATCCTTGCCGAATCTCTGGTCTTCGGCGGCCTGAACCAAGGCCGCAATGGCACTACCACTACTTCCGCCAACAAGAAGCCCTTCCTCTGCAATTAGGCGACGAGCGTACTGGAAAGACTCCTTATCAGCAGTTTTGTACCACTTGTCAACAAGTTTCTGATCCAGGACTTCGGGAATAAAGTCGTAGCCAATTCCTTCCACTTTGTAGGGCTCATTAAGATGCTCCTGATTCAATATAGCAGGGAGAGCCAAGATCGAACCATGAGGGTCAGCAGCTATGACCTGAACACTGGGATTATGCTTTTTTAAGCCCCGAGCTAGACCGGTGATAGTTCCGCCGGTTCCTGCACCGGCAACGATTGCCGTGATCTGTCCTTGCGTCTGGGTCCAGATTTCCTCAGCTGTCCCTAACTCATGTGCCAACGGATTGTTCTCGTTGCCATATTGATCCAATATATGCGCGTTTGGAAGCTCCTTCTCAAGGCGCTTCGCCACACCGATGTGAGATTCGGGAGAGTCGAAAGCAGCTTCGTTGGGTGTGCGAATGATGGTGGCATTCAGGGCTCGCAGTACAGCAACCTTTTCAGCAGACATCTTTTCGGGGAGAGTGATGATTGTCTTGTAGCCTTATACAAAACGCAGCAGAAAGGTTAGACATTGGCAACCTGAGACTTGGGGTCAAATGATCCGAGCAAGACGACTCACCTTTGACAGCGGCGACAAGAGCAAGACCAATACCACTGAAAGCAAATATTAATTCAGCTCATGCTTTCCAGAGAGACAAGCGTAGCGAAGGCCTGAGGCAACGTACGTGTTTCCACTAGTAGGCTCAATTAAAGTATCACCGGGCTTGATGCGCCCTGACCGCTCTGCTTCTTCAATCATGCGCAAGGCAATCCTGTCCTTCACGCTTCCTCCTGCGTTGAAAAATTCCAATTTCGCATACACCGTGGCCTCAATGCCCAAGCTGCGCGGTAATCTATTCAACCGTACTAGAGGCGTATTACCAATGTGTTGAGTGATGGTCTCGAGGGCCACCGGAGGGACGGCGGGAGCGGTTATAGACGACATAGCTGATGATTGAGGGAGGAAAGCGCCGACTGCGGATAATGCGAGATGTGAACGGTAAGATATTGAGGGATAAAGATTGAAAGGCAACCAAAGTTATAAGTAGATGGAAGTTTGTGCTCTGGGATAAGTCTGAACACACACACAAAGACAAAAAGGAGGAGAATGCGAAAAGTAGCAAAAACGAGGGAATGGGAAGGAATAACTACTGAGGGAATGAGAAAATCTGGATAAAAATCTCGTAATCTCTCCCCCCCTCCTCCTAACGTCCGACGGTAGCCGTAGCCGTCGGCTGGGCTGGGACTATACTCTCAGACATTCATTTCCAGCTCGACTTATTATGGAATATAGCACATGCTCATCTTCAGAACCTGAAGCCCGCTTTCAGCTGGGTTCCTCGAGGTCAGCTCAGGCTTATGGGCTGTTTTAACACGATGAGTACTCGATGCTCACTACTCCATACTTAACTACATGCTCTGTACACCGTACTATGTATGTACTGTACTGTACGGATACGGGATGAGTCTGGGCACTTGCTATAGACTCCCTGCTGCTGTGGCTGTGTTCTTGGCGGCGGGCACCGTTGGGTTACAGTACTGTAGCCTCACGATATAACGAATTAATTGAGACAGCCCCTTTTGTTTATTATATTGAAATATGTCTTATATCAACTAGGTGTAAAGGGCCTTTTATATGGTTTAAGCAGATTTTGAAAAATGCTGATTAAGCAGAAATCTATTAAATCTACTAATTTTCTCTCAAGAATTTCCTATTCAAGTAACTTTGCCCCTTCGACATAACAAATATTATATGTAGAAAAGAACACTTTTGTACGAGTTTTGTTATAAGACAACACTACAAATTCTGTATGGTAAAACCAATCTGGCGGTTGTATGATTTCGTTATACGGCAAGACTTCGTCTTTACGGGAATTCGTTATAGCGTGAGGCTACAGTACAAGTGTACTGTACCTTGCAAGATGCCTCTACTCCAACTAAGTTTGAGTATGCTTAAAGGTCCGCTCAGTGGTGTTTGGCCTGTTCGGCTTCGATACTTTAGCAATGCTCTCGGGCACAAAAAAAAAACTGGTCAATAATCATGGCTATTCATGGAACTCTCATCGGCGCCTAAGTAACCTGAATAACCTGTGTAGGCACAATTAATCCACTACAGGGTATTTGAAAATTGGTCCGGCTACTCAGCTGGTGCTGACTGTCTGAGCTCGATCTAGAAGGCTAGACTCCATGCTACAGGAATAACTTAGTTAACTTACTAGTTATGAAGTAAGTTACTACGTACTGTACAGTACTATCCAGCCGCGTGGGACCAGGATAGAACTAGACTACATACTATGTACGATCGACCTTTCGCCAGCTGCCAACACATTTGCCAAGACCCTCGTTTGGTCTTGAGGTCTCAAATCTTCATTTCTTATATATATATGCGCGGGCTTCTGGTTCTAGCCCATCATGCCTCAGTATCGAAGATTACCTGCATATCTTCTTTGAGGATTACTTCCCTCTTTGCCTCCTCTTCACCTCCGGCTTCCGATGTCCATGATCATATCGGCTTTTTTTCGTCAGTAATAAGACGTGCGAGCCTAGTTCTTCTGTCTTCCCACCCTTTTACCATAACCTAGAACAGGAAATTTCAGCAAGCGATTCGTGAATCTCGATCAAGGGCGTTTGTGTGCACAACCCTCACGATTTACACGTTGTACAGCGACATGAGCCAGCGTTCGCAATCCGGGCGACGGGAAGGTCTTCAAGGTGCCCTCGGGGTCTTATCGCCAGATCCTATGCACGTGGCTGACGGGTCGCGAGACAATACAGTGCTTCCCGCGCATAATAAACAAACCCGTAAACGACATCATGGATTGTTTCGCATCGATACCGCGGGAGAAAGCGGCCGAACTGGTATTCACCCGGTTCACTTCCTGCGGGTCTGCTTGCGAAGCACGTGTACCTTGTCCATGCTGGTCAACGTGCTCTGGCCATTTGTCCCAGCTGCTATCGCCATCCATTTTGCACGGCCAGACCTACATATTTGGGTGTTCGCTCTCAATTACATAGCTATGGTACCCTCCGCTAATCTGCTCGGGTTTGCGGGGGGAGAGCTTGCGAAGAAGCTGCCCAAAGTGTTTGGCGTCCTTCTGGAGACAACACTAAGCTCTGTGGTGGAAATTGTTCTCTTCATGGTTCTGATCCATAACGATAGAAATGGCGACCTCATCCCAGTCATTCAGGCTGCGATTCTGGGTTCCGTGCTGGCAAATCTCTTACTCTGCTTGGGTCTTTGTTTCTTTTTTGGTGGTATTACACGGGAGGAGCAGTCATTTCATGAAGCCGTGAGTGAAGTAGGATCCGGGCTGCTGCTGGTAGCAGGCTTTGGTCTATTGATTCCCAGTGCCTTCTACTCGGCTTTGAGTAGCAGCTCAACACATACACAGATTACACCAGCACAACTAAACCAGTCTACTTTGATCATCAGTCGAGCCACCGCCGTGATCCTCCTGGTCGCGTTCCTGATGTAAGTGGATGCCTGCAATAGCACTTGTTTATCTAGCATCCTACTAACCGGTTCAGGTATCTATTCTACAATCTTCACAGTCACCACAGCATTTTTGACGAAGTCCTAGAGTTCGACGAGCATCAGGATGAGGACAGAGAAAAGGAAATGAAGCGTGCAAAGCTCACTCTAGTCGAATGCTTCATCGCTATTGCGACATCCCTCGCTTGTGTCTGCATGTCAGCAGTTTTCTTGGTAGAAGAAATCGAGCACATTGTCGATAGAGGAGTGTCCGACAATTTTGTTGGTCTTATCCTTGTGCCTTTGGTCGAAAAGGCGGCAGAGCATTTAACTGCAATTGATGAAGCTTGGTAAGTGAATCTTTTGGATGCCCCCCGACCACGTACTGCAACAGCTTATCGTTTGCCGGTCTCTGCTGACTATCTGTTCAGGGACAATCAGATCAACTTCGCTCTCTTCCACTGCCTGGGGCCATCTATTCAGACGGCTTTGCTGAATGCGCCTTTGGCAGTGATTGTTGGGTGGGGTCTAGGCAAAGACTTGGGCCTGAACTTCGAGATCTTCATGATTGTTCTGGTAGTGTTGTCTATTCTTGTTGTCGGCAATTTCCTCCGTGACGGTAAATCAAATTACCTTGAAGGGGGTCTGTGTGTTTTGGTATACGTGATTATAGCCGTGAGCACATGGTATTACCCCCAGATTGAGCCGCAAGGTGGGTCAGATGCATGATTGGTGTAGCTATTGAGAGGGCGTTTTCGTGTTATGTTCATACTGGAGGCGAAGGTCGATTGCAGCAGACCTTATTCGACATCAAATTTGTGCAAGTAAGTTCCTTGACTAGACGATATCTCTTGAGGGGAAAGTCATTCCCGGGTGTAATTTTCAGTAACGATTTCGAATTCCGTTCTCGTTTTGATTTCTTCAACTGGCTTGTACGTAGCCACTTCTTTTACAGCATGTAGTAAGTTGTATGTTGGATGGTGGTGAAGAACGGGGTTTGCTTGGCCACCCTCAAAATGATGTGCCGAGGCTTCCCATTGTTGACCGATGCATCCTATTTCTAGGCCGTGTGCGGCTGACTTGCAGAGCCAACGTGCCGATGTTCGACCCCGTCAATCCAATGGAGTCAACACCTCTTGTCATCAATACTTTCAGGGAGCGCAATATCCCGATCGATCGAAATAAGGTCTTGTCAGTTTTCAGTAATGCGGGAGGCGCTGCAGCTCATGCCAAGTGGGTGACGGAGCATATCACCAGCGAGTTACTATTGTCACAAGAAGAGTTTACATTGTACCCATCACGCCCTGCGTACATAATAAAAACCCACCTTTGACTAACTAACCCCTGCTTCTTCTTGAGCCTGCAGACATTCTGCTCTCGAAAAATCGGGTGTCCTGAGCAAACTACTCAATAATCGAAGTACCCGCGCAACTCGGCCATTTCTCGAAAAAGAACTTCAGCAAGCGATCGATTCACTTAACGCTTCTACGACCGCAATCTTACGGCAGAAGAATATCTTCTCTTCACAATGCGAGACTATGAACAGACGGCTTTATCAAAAGGAAAAAGGAGAGCTCGGGTTCAAGAGGGATGCAGAAAGATTGCGTTTGAAGACTCTATCCGGGAGGCAGACTGCTACAGCCGTAGTAAGTCACTTGTGGGGTGAATTGAAATCCGGGGCTAGTTGCTTATAGTCTGTTCAGTTTCTTGAAACCTCTCTTGAACTGGAACTCGACGTCAAATCGGAATTGGAGAAGGTGGCAACGGAAGGGAGAAGATTACTCTCTTCTCTGACTACTAGATTGAAGGACGATGAAAAAACCCTCGCACACCTTGAAAGAGTTGCCCACGGCATTGAGTATGCTGGGAACGATGCTTCTATTTCCAGGCAGGCTACGGATCTGGGTGTACATCATGCTCAGTATGTCGCTGGAGAGATAGAGCACCGTCTTGACCGCCTATACTTGGAAATTGTACAGAAGGTCCATGGGGTAATGCAGGACGAGACAACACGGGCAGATTCTGATGTATCGGAAGCCCTCGAGGCAGAGCTGGGGTCATTGTACTCTGAGATTGGCATCCTCGCAGAATTGTCTACTATACAGCAACTTGTCGATCCCATACATCGCGAAATCCAATCACACCACGGTGCGCTATGTGCATCCTCGAATCAGAAACTGCACCTTGTAGGTCACTCGTCGAAAGATTGGGTGCAATTGCTGATTATATTTGCAGATCGGAGGCATTCTTTCGCAGATGGTAGTGACTATGAGAGAGTGTACTAAAGGATTACAGGAGCAGGATTCGTCTTGCGGGACACTTGAAGCCTTTACTGCTGCATATAAGACTGAAATAGGCGAGTTGCTTCTGGCCTCATCTGCTCCAAAGCAGAGGACAGTGAAGATCCAAGTCCCACGGGCAGCGTCTCTGAATATCTCTTCAAGAGGCCATTCTGTCCCGCTCTCCGAGGTCCAAGCTCTCGCAGCTCTGATACGCAGAGTGGGCTTAACCCTGGAAAATCTATCACTTAAAGCAAGAGGTGGGCTCATAAACTCTTTGCAGGAAAAGAGACGCAATCTCGTAGAGTCTTCGAAAGACTATGGTTTGGCTGCAGATTCGCCACTGAAAGCGGCTTTGTTTCCTACCGATTCGGCAATCCAATTTCTTCTGCCTCGACTCCAAACCAGTTCGGGTTCCAAGGCGTCACTCTCCAATATTGACCATAAGCTCCTGATTTCTGAACTCGAAGCTGAACTAGGACTGATTCAGGAAAGGGTGAAGAGACTGAAGCCTGATATGCTTTCTAGAAGCGGTTCACGCCTGGAGATTTTCTTGAAGAGATGGGAAGGACAGGTATATCGTGTCTAGGACATGGATATGATGCAAAATTTGGTAAATAACTTCGGTCTTGCACATGTATGCGTCTTAGTGAACTGTCCATGACCGAATGAAGCTCCAAATTAGTAATCGGCTAGTGTCGGTGTCGTGGCTCTCTTCATAATCCCTGAGCTCGACAATCGATGAGCGAAATAGAATGGAGACCCAAGTGTTTCAAAATTGTTTGCATTGCAGAAAATTTCTGACTGTCGCACTAATTAATCCTCTTTCTGCGAGTCCCGAGCAATCTGGGGTGAACTAAATGAAAGATTAGACTATCCATCCCTACGAGGTGTTCGGCGATTGAAGTGAAAGGGGTTGGGTGCACGAAACCGGACGAACTAATGTCCGGTCCATTCTCATATTGAGCAAGTCTGCCAGATTCAGCATTTGTTTATGTTTTGGATGGATGCCGCGCAAAGAGGACGCTTGATTCATATTTACTCGGCTTTGATTTGGCTTTTCAAGCCGTCGTTGACTATTCCAATTACATGCAGGTACCGTGAAATGACCCCCCCACCATAATCAATCAGAAGTTGACTGAGGCATCGACCGCGCCTGCAGCAGTCAACATATGTTCCTCAACGTTGCAACTGACTGAAGGACTCGCCTTTTCCTTTGCACAATCCCGTCATACCTCTCTTGCTTCCAGAAATAATCTATACTTGGGTCAACAATCATTCGATGTGGTTCGACTAGTATACTTATTCGCTGGACTCAGTCATACCATGCCATCCCTATTAGAGAGGTTAATCTTCGCCTGTAGGTTCAAGGCCGCTCTACATACTACCACGCTTGTTTCTGCCTTTCTCCGCAGCACTTCACAATGAATCACCCAGGAAGTGAATGTGAAGTGGTTCAAATTCTACCTGCTGTTACAACCTTAGCAGAGATCTCCGATCGGTGTGTTTTACACGCTGGCACTGGGCACGACTCGAAGGCTTGGCTTGTAGCCGACGTTTTCCAAATCCCTCCGAGCACTGCACTGAGGTTATTGTGCTCCAGCATCGAAATCCTCTTGAAATCATCCTCGGAAGATCCACACTTTTCTCAAATACTCGCCGCGCCTCCCGGTGTTCGGACACCCGGTGACAACATCTCTAGTGGCGAGACCACACCCATTAGAGCCTCCGAATTGCATTGCTTTCCAGCTAATGACGAGAAATTGGGGCACGACCTTGTTCAACAGAGTGTGCTTTCCAAGAGGTTTCTGTCGAAGCGGGTACCACCGATCACTCTGAGAGATTACCTACTACGCCTTCACCAATATTGCCCCATGTCCACAGGCGTTTATCTGGCTACTAGCATGTATATCACCAGAATGGTTAATACTGAGAAAGTGATACAGGTCAATGGAAGGAATATGCACCGTCTAGTTCTTGCTGGGCTTCGAGTTGCAATGAAAACTTTGGAAGACCTAAATTATCCACACAGCCGGGTTGCTAAGGTTGGCGGAGTGACCGAACGTGAGCTGTCGAAACTCGAAGTCAGTTTCTGCTTTTTGGCAGATTTCGATCTACGGGTTGATGCGCACATGTTATCTGAGCAGGCAAGGCTACTTCAAGCCGGATTGGATATTACTGGCGACAATCCCCCCGAAGCAGTTGAGGGCTTCTCATGCCAAGAGTGAGGGCATGTTGACTGCTTTCCTTGCTACGACTTACGCTGTGCTTGTCATGGAAGAACGACGTACGTTTGCTCAGCATCTCGGAGGATGATTTTGCATATTATTATCATTATTTTCCCCCCCCCCCCTTTTTCCCCTCTTTTCTTTTTTTTCTTTTTCTTTTTTCTTTGGTATTGATACCCAGTGATAATGGTTCATGATATTTCTTGACTGGTAACCAGTTTCCACTGACTGTTGGGTGCGACCTTCGATCAGAAAGCTCCGTGGGTATGAATAGTTGATTCTATTGGAGGCGATGGCATGGGTTAAACAACAGAAACTTTGCTTTGATCGCACCTTGAATGCGGCTGCCTAGTCTGACCACCATTCGATTAACTGGTTGGCTAGCTGTTTAGTAGTCAATTAGTTAGTGATTCGTTTAGTCAAAAGCTGAGGTTTGGAAAGAGAATCTTGGATAACGACATCGTATATATGCAATTACATACAGCGACATCTTATTTGAATTTTTACTGTCTCGTTAAATTAGTGTGGAAGGATTGACTTTGAATTCGCCCAATGGCGAGAACAATGTCGAGAAAGTCACCATATTCAACATAGTGGAGGGAACTCTCAAATGCTATCCAACCACTTAGAAGCATATTATTAATGAGTGGCTGAGTACTCCGTACCTAACTTAGCCATCGTCCCTGTAGATGGCCCCAGGCCCCCAGGCCCCCAGGCCCCCAGGCCCCCAGGCAGTTGGTCAGCCCAGTCCCCAGCCCAACCGCGCGCGCATCTTCCACCTTTGTCGACTCCGCCATACAACAAATAGAGGTGTTCTTTCCGGACCCCGTTCGTCCGGTTGCTTTTTTCTCCATTATTGTTTTTGATATTTTTCCTGCATTATCATCGCCTTCAGAGACAGTCATTGAGATTTAGAAGGCACGTCCGTGTTGTTGACCTCTTCTTTTCTCAATAAATCACCTGTTACTGGATCTCCGCTATGCGTCATTAGATGTGTCGAGAGTACTTTCCCAGCTAGTCAATCTCCAAAAACGACTTTACCCCCTTCGTTCCGCAACTGTCCTGCCATTCTCTATCTTCTTCCGCCGTAACTCAAGGGCTGTTGCTTCATCTTGCAACCGCAGAAATCGTCTTGCATTCGAAATGTCGTCAGGGACTTCCTCAACTGGACCGCAGAATAACCGCGAATCTGCGGGACTGGGCAGTCCACCGTCCTTGCCCAGCGGCAAGAGCAGTACTTCCCCTCCAAAATTGACCCAGCATGAGGCGACCGTCGAACTTCAGAGTATGAAGACAGAGCGGAGCAATATAAAGGGTGCGATTCGACTTGGCGAGGACATTATGCAGATTGCTCGCATCGGAGAGATCTCAGTCATGCAGAAATTATTCGATGAGAAAAAATTCACAGCTGACCACAAGGATGAGGAAGGAATTACCCCATTACATGTATGTCTATATTGCTCAAGAATGTGGCACAATTCCCACTTCGCGCAGTTCCTACTGCCTAGTCCTCATTGCGTCATAATTTGCTGACCGACATTGTGTCTTTTCACTTCAGTGGGCTGCTATAAACAATCAATATGCTATGTGCAAATTCCTTCTTGATTCTGGTGCCGATGTTAATGCCAAGGGGGGAGAATCGGTGGCTACTCCGGCTATGTGGGCAGCGCAACGTTGCCACTATTATATCGTACACCTCTTACTACAGCATGGCGCAGATCCTCTTCTTACCGATGTCCAAGGCTACAATATTCTACATCTTGCCACGATTGATGGAAATGCATTCCTGCTTGTGCTTCTTCTACACCAGGAAATTCCGGTGGATGTTCCCGACCAACAAGGCCACACAGGTCTAATGTGGGCGGCGTATAAAGGTTACCCAGCATGTGTGGATATCTACTTGCGTTGGGGTGCCAACGCCAATGCGGTTGATGATGGCGGTCTAACCCCTCTCCATTGGGCTTTGGTCAAGGGATCTCTTCCTTGCGTCCATAAGCTCATAGAGTATGGTGCAGATAGGTTCGCAAGAACCAGGGATGGTAAAACGCCAGCAACCGTAGCGAGTGAGATGAATACGACCCGGATATGGTATCGCGCTTTAGACGAATGTGGTCATGACTTCGACGGAAACGCCAAAATCCTGCCTATGGGCCTGACGCCTTGGGTGCGGAGTAAGATCGCCATGTCGAGGTTCTTCTTCCTGTGGCCTTTCTTTATGATATTTGCAGCTGTCTGGATTCTCAGCAATGTGGTTGTGTTTTTCGCTATCCCGCTCATGCTGCTTACGGTCTATGGTCTTCAATGGATGGCTCAAAAAGTTGCTAATCAAGGCCCTTCAGAGTATCGAATCCTCCAAAAGACGGTAAGCAAGCACCGATTGTGCCTCAATCCATGTCACGTAATAGCGCTGATTTTGAACTAAGCCTTACCTGTCTGGGGTCTTTGCAGGCTCCCTTTTCTGGGTTGGTTTTAGATACGCCTTCTACCTGCTACCTGGTCAGTAATTCTCATCTTCCATTCCCTCAGGCCGCCTCGTCCATCTCCAAGGCATGATCCGCGCATTGAGAGGGGTGAGGGACTATTTGAACTGACTAGCCCACGCTTAGCGACGTTCTTCTCATCACCGATTCTTAACATCTCCTTCACTGTTTTCTTTTCTCTGACGGCATACTTCTATTTCTGTGCGATGACCGAAGATCCAGGTTTTGTTCCGAAGATGGGCAGCAGGAATCAGCAACGAGCCGTAGTTATCGAACTATTCGAGCAGTGGAAATTTGACGAGGAAAATTTCTGCGTCTCGTGTATGATTCGAAAGCCTTTGCGAAGCAAGCATTGCAAGCGTTGTGGGCGATGCGTCGCAAAGCATGATCAGTGAGGTTCCCGCCAGTCGCTGTCAGAAAAGCGCCCGCTAACCTCAAGCAGCCATTGCCCATGGATCGACAACTGTGTTGGCGCGAACAATCTGCGGCACTTCGTCTCGTATATCATCTGCTTAGAACTCGGCATCATCTTGTTCTTGCGCCTGACATTCATTTGTAAGTTGGTCTTGGCTCATCTGAAGGGAAACGCAAAGCGGAGCGTGCTCCAGCTGACGAAACTTAAGATATCAACATTCTTCCAGCTCCTGTGAATCCACAGTGCAACGTCATAAATGATGCATTGTGTGGTTTTGTACTCCGTGACACATTTACTCTAGTTCTCGATATCTGGGTGGTCATTCAGCTGGTTTGGATAACTATGCTCTGTGCCGTTCAGCTTGTCCAAATCTCCCGAAACCAGACGACTTACGAAAACATGAGGGGCCATTCGATTGACCGGAGTTATCCAAGCTCACGAGCATTTGCCTCGGCCGTGACGGCAGGTACGACATCGTTAGATGCAGCTGGCCTCTCTTCGGCCGGTCAAGGTCCCAATCCGGCTCTGGCGCAAAATGTTTCACATAGGCACCAACGGAATGGCTGCCTGCAACAATGGTCCTCTCTTTTGGGAGTTGATACATTCTTTGCAACGGCGCGGGATGGGTTACGGGACGGCCCACGTACCGCCCGGCCAAAGAATCCCTTTTCCCGTGGCATTGTCACTAACTGTCAGGATTTCTGGTGCGACCCTGCTCCCTACTTTGGACGACGAGAGCCAGGTTTTGCCATGCTTGGCGGTGAAGTTGTCAATTACAATCGAATGTATGAGGTTCCATTGCGAATGCACAGCGGCGGGGGCTACCGTAGCCTGGCCGACAATGACCTGGAGCAAAATGCTTAAATCATCTCGCTTTCTTAACGACTTCAGAGTCCTTGAATCAAGAACCAGATACTATGACAGTCTCATGCTTGGGAGGGGAGGTTGCAGATCAGCGTCGCGCGAATCCGTGCGGAACGGATATGCATGGATGAACCTCTCATAGATGGCAATCGTTACCTGTTCTTGGCTTATCACTGTTTCGATATGTTATGCTTTGCATACTCGAATATTCTAGATGATAGTCACCGATGGCCTTGGCATATGAGGATTGCAGGATATCTGAGTTCGACACCTACGCTTGAATCTGCCGAAACTGCGATTGATGGATCTCTCATAATCATACCTAGAACAGTGCCATGACGAAGGGTCAGAGCCACCAAAGGGGAGTTCAATTCCAGCGCAGGGATTGTAAAGAAAGCTGCAGAGACCTCTCGAAGCCGAATAGGGAGGGACTGGGCGCATGTATGTGTATGCACAAGTGGAACCGCAAACATCCTTCCATGTTAATGTTCATAATTTTTTTGCCTGTACGATATGATGTAACTTACCGGTATTTACATTACCAGTACAAGACGTAGTCACCAAGCATACCGCAGTAATATACACAGGACCACGTACTATGTAGAAAAAGATCCGATGTCGCAAATTTCAAAAACCGACAATCATGCTAAGATCTTATCTCGGCAGGCGCCATGGACTAGCATGAGTAGTGTAGGAGGTAGGTACTTATCAGGGTAAGTATAGGTACATAGGTACATACATACAGGCTACACCACCACTTCCTTTCATCCCATGGAACCTTGTTGGCTGTCTCGTTCTTTCTGAATCTCTACTTCACCTTTCCCCAAATGAGTATAGTAACTGAGAACAAGTCAATCATGACTATTATTTCATGTGATTGCCGATAGAGTGTTTCAACGAATATGTAAAGAATTTGCATGTGGATAGGTCTTTTCTGTGGTGTAATGTTACAGAGTGGCTGTAGTGCACCCACAATCACACCTGTGCATATCTACTGAGTATGTGGTTTCTATCGGGCCTATATGTACTGGCTTGCTGAGATGGGTAGTGGGCATGGAAAGGCTTTGTGTCTTATAGCATGTGGGCTCGACCGCTGTGTCTGTACTAATCTGACTAGCCTGAGATCAATATTTTCCATTGGGTTGAAGGCGGTGGAGGAGAAGGAGAAGAGAGAAGGAAGAAGGGAGGGCAAAGGGCCACTGATTGATTAGGGCACAAAGACATTTATATTACTCATTATGTATGTATTTCATGCAGTGTGTAAGACAGCTGAACCCTGCGATTTTGACTCAAAGTGGAGAATGGCGGTTTTGGCCGACGAGCAACACCGCTGATCACAGTTTTCTTGATACTATGTATGATGTACAGTACAGCACATATAGTACATATATACCTTCTAAGGTTACCAATGTGTACCAGGAACACGTGGGAATCTTCAAACAATAGCCTTCGAGCTAAGCTAGCTCTCTTGCTGCGAAGGGCACGCCCATGAATGCCGAAATCTTAGTATGGAGACTATGAACCGGTAGGTAAGAGACGGAACCGAGAGTTGGGAACACCTCCGACCCCTCACTTGAGGTAACATAGCTAGTAAGAGAGGATCATGCAGCGTTGGCACAACGTGCAATACATACCAGACAACGATAGGTCCAGACCGAAGCAGAGTCTACAGATGTGGCTGGTTGAATCAGGCCCTAGCGACAGGTTCGAGACATAATGCCCGTTTAGCGCTCACCTGCATGAATGCATGTACATACATGTATTAATCCACCCGAGAGAGAATACCAATATCCATATACTGTACATAGTAGTATGCTCGGTACATTATACGGGAGAGGAGATAGGTTTGCCCAAGTCTATTGTTATTACTACGTACAGTATACTCATTGTCACGGCGAAGGAAACTCCCGGGAAAGAAAGAGGTCTTACAGACCTAGCTCAATGGAGACTATTTGCTTGCTGGCCTATGGTCTGACTGGTTGAGGCGCTATCCGAGCCGGGCAGCAAAAGCACTTGTTCCTTTTTATCCCTCGTCTTCTGTTAGGGCCTTGGTATTGTGGGCACCGCATGGGCTGGGAGTGGGGCGCCTGGATTTTCATCAACCGTCAACCCTTCTCTCCCGACCCCCCTCAGAGAGTCATTGGCCTATGACCGATCATAAATGGGCCAGCATATGGATTCTGTTCAGGTGTGTACTGAGGCGACTACAATTCTATGTGAACTTCTTCTTTTTCTCTCTCGTTGAAAAAAGCTCCAAGCAAAGCTATCAGAATTCAGAAGCCAACAACGGGTCAGAAGCACCCGATTGTGAGAGAAGGTGCGGGTGGGTCTTGGGGGACATGGTCTCATCTAATCAATCAGCGGAAATCAGTAAGTGGGCCGCAATGCTCCCTCGCGTATACGGCTAGGTTGCTACTCCCGGTCCGTAGGTACGGATAGTACGTACGGATAGTACGGAGGTATTTTGGGCCTTTGTGAAGCAACCCCTTCCGTGTCCACGTCCCGCCAGTACAAATGAGCCAACATCAAAGGAAGGACAAGTAGTACTGAACGGTCAAGGAAATGATACTCGCCCATCGAGTTTGAGGAGCACCCTTGGAATGCAAGCTCCAGAACATGTGTGTACACATCCTTTGCACTGTAAGGTCTCAAAAATCTCCCGGGCCGAACTGTGAGCGAATTACTGGTGTTGCAAGATGGCGCCATCAGATAACAAGAGAAAATTTTTATCTGATCAGATTATCGGGAGGGATTCCGATATTTCCCCCTCTCCCTTCCAATTAACCTTGGTAGAGGATGCGCCTCGGGTTCCGAATGGCGAGAACAGACACACAACGGACTGGTGTTAGATAACATATTTTGGAGTCTTTTCCCTTTCCCCAACCCCTTTCAATTGGCGTTTTTTTTTTTCGCTCCCCCTTCATGTTACCATTTTCTGCTTGTGCACCGTGACTAATTCATGACCTTGGTGTAGCTCAAGAACTTATCCGGTGTAGGCCAATCAGCTCCGGTCGCTTGACGTCAGCGGGACTGTACAGTATCGTAAGGTACTAAGTACGAAATACCCCAATTATCGTCTCCACGCCGGCCTCCATTTTCCCTCCCACCACCCATTCAAAGGCACATAATTTGAACTTTTCTTGATAACACAGTACATGGGACAGCTAATGACATCAAATCATTGAATTAAAGTCGTTCGGCAATTCTGTCCCTCGTTGGCTAACCTAAGGTATCATGATGTAGGTATAGCACATTGCCATGGCATTATTTTTGCGTCGCTTCAATTAGAAAGTATTGATTCGAGCAACAATGTATCTCATCTCAATCACTATGTAATATGCTACGTACCTTGAGTTTCTCAGTATCAAAGTGGTATGTATATGGTATATTCAACACGAGTAAACGATCATAACTGACAAATATATTGTTTACAGTCAAGGTAATTCCTGAAGCAAGCGTTTCTTTTTCCATCTCACCCGCCCCTTTATTTTTCTCCTCTTCTCTTCTGATCATTCAAGTATTATTCCCAGGCATCAGGAAGTTATGCCGACGAAGCAGACCTGCGGACGCCTCCCTGGATCATATTCCTGTATTACAGCATGGCGCGCAATCTGGTGGCCGGCACCGTCGCACCCGACAGCTGTTCACCAAAAATCGATTCCACCATCTCCCCGCCTCGAGCGGCCAAGACGGACAGAAGACTGTCGCTCAGGCCATGTGTCTTCTCATTGCAGCCCTGAAGCCAAATGCCTGCATGGGCGCTAACTTTGCTGGTGTCCATATCGACCCGATAATCCCGACCAGGGGTCCACACTTCCTGCCCCGCCGGTCGCAGGTGCTGTACGTTCTTCAAAAGTTGCTCGTGTGCATTGCGGTTGTAACCCGTTGCCACCATGAGGGCATCCACCTCCAATGTCTCCTTGCCATCACCAACCAAGCTGTCTGCTCCATCCTTAGCGGCGCGAACGTGAATGCGCATCCGACTTTGGGGACCATGATGTTCGACTCGGGTGACTTTACGGCCAGGTAGAATGCGGTGTTGCCACTGTGTCTCGTCAGGGTTCTGGATTCGCTGGGTATACATGTCGTCGAAAATCTGCTCGATGAGCTCAAGCCGGACGACACTGTAGTTAGTGGCCTTGTCAGCCTTGAGGGAACGCTGACGTTCATTCGCAGAAAGGTTGTAGAATTTATCGATTCTCTCGGGATTGAAGAGTTCATTGACGCTAAACATTCGAGTCAGCTCACGAGCCAGAAGGTTGGGGGAGGAGGTGGTATGAGGTGATTGCGCTTACAATGGGGAGTCATCGCTGGGTCGCATGGCGGTATCCCGCATAATCAGGGTAGTCTTAGAGTTAGGATATCGCTTCTGAATATCGTGGAAAATTTCCGCAGCACTTTGGCCGCTTCCAAGAACGGCAACGTTATAAGGTTTGCGCTCGTCGCTGAGTAGAGTGGGTAGATTGGTGCAGTACTGGGACGAATGCAGGATCCGGGGGTCTTGAGGGAGGCCTGGGGGCATCTTTGGACTGCCACCAAGCGCGACTACGACCTTCCGGGCCGTTCTGGAGGAAATCTCTCCGGTCTCGACATTGCGGGAGCGAACAGTGAAATAGTCAACCACCGAGCCTGTAGGGTCGGTTTTGCCCGGAACCACATCAATCACCTCTTCTCCGTAAGAAACCACATCGGAGAATCGTTGCGCACACCAGCGCATATAATCTTCGAACTCCAGGCGAGCTGGAGTGAACGTGCCCAGATTTGTGAAGTGGATCAACCGCTCCTTCTGGTGAAGGTAGTTGAGGAAGGTGAAACTGCTGCGGGGATCACGGAGGGTGGCCAGGTCCTTGATGAAAGAGATCTGCATTTTCGATCCGGGCAGCAACATGCCCGGGTGCCAGGCGAACTGCTTCTGACGCTCCAGAAAGCAGACTCTAGGTTGCCAGCCGGAGCTGGAGGTGGACTTGTTCAAACAAGGATCCAGGGCATCGTTCAAGGCGATTGCGATTGCGAGCGATGCAGGACCGAACCCCACACAAAGCAAATCGTGCAGCTCGTCCTGGGGGCTTGCTCGGAGACGGGATGGCTCCCGCTGTTGCTTGACAGCCATGTCGCGGTGGCTCTGGAAGCTCACTTCAGGCTTCCGTACGATAGACTCCATTGGTGTTAGCTATGCTAGACAAGATGTGGCAAAAGGGAGTAGCTGGCGAGAAATAAATCAGAAAGGTCTGTGTCCCAGGATCGAGATGGGAATGGGAGCATAAACACCGTGGGCGGGCTTTGGAAAGAGCAGAAGATAGCGTTAGGGGTGAGATAGGGAGAGAGTAGAGAGAGAGGGAGGTAGGGAGGAAATCGCGGTAGGTTACGGGCGAGGGGTCGTAGGTAGTTATATGCACCGGTGGATTAATCGATGGGGGCAATGGAGAGAAAGGATGGAGTCAGGCGCGCCGAAAATGGAATCCAAAATATTCGAAGCGGATAAATTATGACTGTCCATATGGAGCCGGAGAAAACAATAAAATCGATCTGATAATCTACGAATGAAAATATCGGTGGAAGTTAAATACCGAATACGTACTGTAGGTCCACGGACGGACGGTGGTTTCCTGGGGAGCCCAAGATGGATAAGATTATTTTTTTTTCTGAAGCGACGGATCCTGCTTGAGGCTATGAAACTTTTTAGTTTTTGCAGGTCGGAATCCCGAGTGGTTCGATCAATTCTTACTTTTCCTTCCTTTCCTCTCCCTCTCTCTCCCTTTCCTTTTCTTTTCCTATTCTTCTTCTTCTTTTTTTCTTGTTTGAAGTTCGTTCTAATTAATGTTAATTTTAGTGTCTGTAGACGTCGTTGTTTTTAATGTAATATTCTCTCGACTTTGAATATAAATTACCTCATCTCTCCTGCTTGCTTTTTCAGCGCACCATGCTTTGACAGCGGGCCAGGAATAGCATAGTGAATGAATGAATGGGTGGACACACGGTCCCACTGGCCCAAGAAACGTGGTAAGAGCAAGGTACGTACTTACTACCGTACTGACTGTACTTGAGTACCAAAACTACAGAATGATACACCAAGTGGGAGGAGTGGGTGAAGAGTCCGACCCGAGTGTGCCCCGCAGTCCGTTCGGTGTAGAATCCTGGAAGTGGAAAGTGGAATGTGGAAAGTGTGATGGACGCTTAGATTAGATCCGCAGTCGCCCGATGTCGGAAAATTGGACTAGCCCCCGACGGGGCTATGTACTGTACATACCTATACAGATGTATCTGTTATATATGTATTTGTCTTGTCATTCCTTCACCTTACAATACAGACAATAAATCCATCCTTCTTCATTTCCAAGTTAACAAAAAAGAACCCTTTTCTAGATGTATAGGTAGTTATAGGTAGTAGGTATCTCTCAACTTGCTAGGTACAGTATAACTAGTTGGCCAAAATCAGGCAGTGGAAGAAAAGCCTTCAAGCACGAACATAGTAGTTTAAACTTTGATAGGGAAGCTTGTCAGTACACGATCACGAGAGACTTCCTTCATCTGCACGCTCTAACTCATAGCGTGCTGCCTCAAGCAGTTGTGAAAGCATCAAGGGCCGCTCAGGAGCCTCTCTAGGCGGTGGGAACAGCCTCTACTCACCTTTATACTAACGCAGAAGAACTCCGCAGGCAGAGCCAATTGTTAAGGAGTCTCACCCTGATCACGAACCTGTCTGATGGCCACATGCATGAACCAATACCTCGTTTCAATCTAAACCGCCTTTTGAATGGAGGTGGATGAGGTGCCTATGCCTTCTACAGGCCTAGATGCTGGACCGAGGGCATTTGCCTCGGGCCAACCCCTACTTAACATTGGTTGGCACTGCGCAAAAGCATAACGACTGGCTTACGACTAGTGGCGGTCATTGATCGGTGACTCTCTATGCTGAGGGCAAGAATGGTGTGATTTTCTATAATCAGTTGGTTTTGGGGTGATTCTTACTGGAGCCCGGCTCTAACCCCGCCTTCACCATGGTAGAATAAGCACGGTCTTGGAAGAAAGTTACACCATAGCGAAGGTACCTACCTACCCCTCACTAGCTACTGTAACCCCTCCTCCGGGCCGCTCTCGTTTGATTATGAATGCCTTTGTCCTAGTTGGTTGAACTTTGATCAAATACAGTCAGAACTCTCAGTGTATATTTACTGTAGAACATACGAGGGACTTTACACTACAGGCTCATAAAGGCGTTCGCCTCAATGTGACCGCCAATAAGATACTTAGCCACGTTATTACCCTTGACTACTACTAATACCTTCAGAGGCTTGTGTATGCTATTACAGCATTTTCCTACCTATACCATGCGACCGTAGTAGCAGATGTAATAGTGTCAAGACAACATTTGCGTCAACAATAAAGACAGATTTCAGTGCTCATAGGTGCTGTAAGAAGTCTGAATTTAAATATTTTGGAGTAACATGACACACCTAAGATTCTTCTTCTGTGCATATCTTGGTCGAATAGCTGATCAAAAGGAGGGGGCTCTTACATCAGCAGTACTTCTTCTAGCTATATCACTCAGATGGCAACAAGCGATTGCCAGCATGCGAGTACAGGCGTTGTTATACCAGGCTCAGTATCTTCGAGTTTAATATTGCCGACCCGTCTCAGACCCTGGTACTGCAAATCTATTTGATTCCTACAGGCTGGATAGATTTTGTAGAGCAACAGTCTCCACCTACTGTGTGATATACATAGTATACATTAGGTGATACCCTACCTGAAGTATGACTTGAAAGATGGACGCATGCCCACAAGACCTCTAGCACTAATGATAACTAGAACTGTTAAGCATGAAGCTTCCGGTGAGGATTGAGTATTGAATAGCTAACGAGGTCCGGGCAACCAGTAACAACAGTAAAATACTTCGTCTTTCAATTATGCAAAGATTGCCCCTCAGATAATAAATATACGACAGGCTCCTAAAACCCAAACAGATTGCTCCCAGAGGTAAAGTGTATGCTGCGCAAGGAGCAGGCTCGAACGCGTCCCTGATGATTAGGAAACTAGACCTTCCTTGACATGAATTGACAAACCGAATGACACATGATCAAAAGCAAATATGACAGGACCTTTGTAGCTGTATCTCACGAGAAGTTATATTAGTAGTCGGTAATTTGTTGCCACCAGACATTCAATCCTGGCCAGAGCTTGAATTGTGACTTCGTTTTCGGATGATATCAGCATCATTGGATGACTTAGCTATGAGGTCTTTGCTGCACCTTCGTAGACAACCAGTTCGATTTGATGTCCAGTAGCAAAACAGGTGTAATGTTGTCTAGTGTCGAGGATTCACTTCCTACTGGGTAGATAGAGACAGTCGAGGGCATACTTTAGTAGTAAATAGGCTGGTGTAATTACTGAGATATCAAATCAAATGTGGTACACATATTCAATATATGTCATCGACAAGTCCATCTCAGGAACCAAGGAGCTAAACGTCTTGAACCATGCTGTAAGTCGATGCCCAGCTATGAGCAACCTTCTCAAGTAGACACTCTCTCGACACTGGTAGAGTGATAGGAGCACCATGTTCGACTATCATACATCCTGGCCAGGCATGCTGTCACCTCTGATCTAAATCAAGCGGTCGTATTGCTTTGTCCACAAGTCGGACAGACATAGAGCAAGCCCGGATCAGTATGCTTGATGGTAGAGAATGTTAGCCAGCCATACTTCGAGGTAGCTGTAAAGGTATGATCTCGCAGTTAGAGATCAGTTAGATCCCAACTTATACCTGCCCTCGCACCCGGTCAGGTTCTCTAACGAATGACTTCACAAGCAGCCGATTGTTTTTAAAAAAGCGATTACAGTATAGAGAATCCTCCAAATATTTCTCTTTCAAGTTGACCTTGTATCAAGAGCGAATCTTACAGCGGCAGCAGACACAATGCTGGAGCATGACTAACACTTGATAGTTTGAGAAGCATTAAGCACAATACATACTAAAGTCATAAGTCTCAAATCTCAGTAGGTATATGGTTTCTGTTTGCTGTCTCGTGCAGGTTGAACAGGATGATGCGAGGCCCTTTATTATTCATGAACCAGCGCTCTATAAGTTTGTCAGACACGCGATTCTTAATTCACGCCATGCCTGGTTATTGAATGAACTTTTAAGTTACAAAGGATAAAGATAGAGAACAATGAGACAGCCCCAGGGCTGAAACGTAGGAAATAACAAAACTCTGGGAAGACCCTCATCCGTGACAAGTATCACTCGGTTATTTCGTGCATGTTATAGGTCACGGCCCACTAGCTAGTGCCCGTTCAGGACGAATCTCTAGTGCTACGTTTCTTGAAACGCATACTAGCGACTATATGTCTGCGTACATATCAAGAGGAAGCCGCGCATATTTACAGACACGCATTAGACTGATAGAATTTCGGAAGGTGCTGCACTCGAGCAGGCTAGCCAAGTATTCTGTGCTGTGCTTGAACAGATACTTGACTGATTGCTAAGGCAAGTTCCCATACAGTTCTTAGAGTCAAAGCCTGCAGCAGCAGTGTGTTTCTGAATAAGCTAGCTTGATCAGAAGGCTGCCTCATTCGGTACTGGCGAATCCGCAGGCAGGCATTTCGTGACAATGACAGGAATTCGGATCTTTGTCTCACTTGACTTATATATTAAACAATATGTGGTATCAAAGCTATATGAAGTCTTTTCTCATGCAATTTTGATACCGGCAGATAGGATAGCATCAAAGCAACGATAATGTATGAAGCTAACGAAACCGATAATGACTCGTGATGCTAATTCCATATCCATCCGGATTTCAGGGGATGGGAAAGATAATCCAGGCAGATTTAGTAATGCTAATCAGAACCGAACTATAACTGCATCTAGATAGCTAGTACTATTGGGAGGCCACGTACATTAGCGCAGTTGCTATATATCTGCTCGAGCTTGCATATATGTACCAAAGATGGTGACTGCTCACAAACAACTTAGCCACACGGTGATTTGGGTTGTAGAGATAAAGCCCCGAAGGCTTGTTAAAGTGCGTACCGTATCTAAACTCCACTTCAAGTTATCTTATTCAGTGCCTTGGTAATGAGATGGCTCAGAATATTTTCCTCGCCTCCTAGTTACGTGTCTCGTGCTTGACACCCTGGAGGTCACATTGGTCTCGTCTCCTTGCCGCGCAACGAATGTGCAATATAAAGAATGAAGTGCAGCGATTACTCGGTCCGGAGAGTCTGGTCCGAGTGAGATATAAGCCATCATCGTTATAGCCACGGCCTGCTTCATTGAGTTTAAGCAACCACCTGGCCATAAAGCGGCCCAACTCAAAGGCTCTGCATATCTATTGAGTGTGAGGAGGGAGAGTGTACATAGGAAAATATAGTCGGATGCTGTTCAGTCCCGAGGCTGTCGCATCAGACAGAGAGCCTTCCTAGCCAACGCGAAATATGTGGCTGTGGAAGTGTTCTTCTTATCTAAAGCCCCAATTTTGAATACACGCATACAAGCTTCTCCAGACATAGCGGCCCTTTCAAGCCAGGGTTTCTCTTTTGAACTATGAGTCAATTATGTATATAAACTCAAGTGGCTTGGAAGGACCACGAGATAATTCGATTGTCGGTAGAATCGCGAATGGCGGAGGATCGAGTTGTTGCTTGTCAATTGTAGCTATACTATTTTTGCAAACGTATTCGATGGCGTCCTTGAACAATCTGGCAACATAAAAGAGGTCTTCCTCACCCAGAGACGCGCATAGTTTGAACCAGGAGCCCAATCAGGCAGACTGGTTCATCCCGGCGCCGGAAGTCTGCAATGGTTTGATTGAACGTCCTGGATGCAGCTAGCATCGACAGGTGACAGGTAGCCGAAACAAGGTCGAGAAGCTCACCACAAGGCCACAAAGCCCCACGAGTATGCGCAGCTGAACCAAACAAAGTGGGCGAGGCAGACGCATCAGTAGAGTCGCAGGCATCCTCGCCTTCCTGATAAGTCAAGCTTTGAGACTTTCGGGCAAGGTCGGGGTAGGTAAAAGAATGTCGACTATAAACCGGCCTGGGTATCTTGTGAACAGATCTAGAATCCGCAGGCCTTGGCCGGGAATCTTCCGTGAGGGTCAACTGAGAACAACGACCACAGTACTAACGAAGGCAAATGTGGTAAGCGGTTCATGCGGTGGGGTGGGGAAACAATTCGAGGCAAGGCCGCAGGATATTACTATGTAGGATTCAAGTGTTTGGACCCAGAGAAAAAAGTCTTGGATCGACCGGGCGCCGCCATGACCAAGGAAGAATTACGGTAGAAATCTGCCAAGAGATGGATAGTCCCATAAGTCAATGTGTAAACGTGAAGAAAGGGTAAAAAAAGGAAGGAAGAAAGCCGGGAATTGCTCGACCCTAAAGGTGCGGTGTAAGGGAGAGGAGTGGGGTGAGGGATAAGCTGACGAGCCAAATGGATAGGGCGGCCGGGGCACCAAGGGATATGATTGATTGCCAATGCCTGCGGTGCAGTGTTCAAGGTTCCAAGTTCATCAGACTACCTTACTATTTAAGTTTACCTTTGTTGTGCCTGAGGCCGTCAAGCTGTACTCCCGAGGACTGACCCGCGCTATCTCTCCCCAATAGATTGATTGATTGAATCAAGGGTGAAAGCCTATAGCCCCCTCTATGATCGGCTCAATTATTGCTAGAGATTCGAGAAACTCGGCTTTGCACCAGGCTAACTTGAATCAATCTTTGAACCACAACTCAGGAACGGCTAACACCATCAGAATGGATGGGTGCAATGCGCTCGAGCGGGCTTCGGGTGAAGGCCGACAAAGCGAATCGCCTCGGAAGCACTACAGCAAGAATTATTATGTTGTGCATCATGGTGTGCGATATCATAGGACTTTATCTATCTGAGGCTATCGGACCGTTTCATATTCTTCCAGGCGCTTAGTTTGAATAGTTAAGGAAGAAAGATCATGTGGGGTGATGTCCGAACCCCAGTCTTACAGAAGATACGAGAGGTATTACAAAATTGCAAAGCTAGCTTGCATATCAAAGACATACAGGAAAGTACGGTATGATATGAAAAGCACTTTTTCTTTTGATTTACCATCTGCCGCAGACATGTCGAGTACAGCCAGAAGGAGGTTACGAGGACCAACACGTGTTACTGAAGGAAGAAGGGGGAGAGGGGGGAAGTGGTCCGGTGTTAACTACAAGTTTAAATATTGAGAGAAGAATTGGGCACCCAGCCAGCTAGTAATAGCGGGTAAGAGCATCCAGAAAGGGATCAGAGAATAAGCATCCGCAACTAGGAAGTACTGCTACGTATAAGTAATTGTAAGACTCGCCATCCCCGGCAGGGAAAATAAAAGAGGTGCCCCAGTAGCTCTAGTCGCCCCCGAGCAGAAGACGAATATGATATTGAAAACGATTGTTGGTATAGCCCACATTTGTGGGTAGTCGATTGCTCAAGTTTATTATTAGGAAGATTCTAAAGCAATGAATATAAATTAATTGTGGGGGAAGGACAAGGAAAAACTTGCAGAGAGGTTATAAACTGGAAGAGGAAGTTGCGAGACCAATTTCAAAGCTTATGATAATAATGTTGAAGAACGACATAGTCTCAGAAC
Organism: Aspergillus aculeatus ATCC 16872; assembly: GCF_001890905.1. Taxonomy (NCBI): domain Eukaryota; kingdom Fungi; phylum Ascomycota; class Eurotiomycetes; order Eurotiales; family Aspergillaceae; genus Aspergillus; species Aspergillus aculeatus. Next base: position 63,018 of record NW_017962977.1, read on the forward strand.
AAAGTCTCAATGATGGTGTTTGCGGACGGATCTCAACTGCCTGCTCATGGTGGAGGAGGGGTGATTAAGGTAATTAATTATTTCAGTGCGCACGCAAGGGAGTAGTCAGATAAACTCCTGGAAGGGTACGTACTGTTGACCCGACCGCCGCTCTCCTCTTCTCCCCCCGCGCGTCTTATCGACATTATCGATAGGATGGATAAGTAAGCGTTGGGTGATGCGGAGGGGTAAAGTGGCACTGATGAAGTCATCCGGGACTTCTCTCAACTGGTACGGGAGCCCTCAGTCGCGGGTCTTGTATTCCTGCCTTACCGTCTACCACGCTAAAAAATATATTACACGTTACGGGACTATTCCAATGAACGGGTTCTGGAAATCCTAATTGCGCCTTGACATGCGGTGAGAGCAGCCTGGCTAAGTTTTTTCGAGGGAAGATAAATGGAAAGATGGTAATGAGTCTAGGTAGAAGTGGTAGAGATATAGTGGCTTACAATGTCTCTCTGATTTGATTCTTTCCTTTCTTATTATTTTCTTCATTTCTGTTATTATTCTTTATTCTTCCCTCTCTCTGTTTAGATCGCATCTTGCATCAACTGGCCTGAAACCGGCCTGAGATGGAAAGAACTGCAAGAGGCGGGGCGCCGAAAGGTTGAAAATTACCGGTATGTATCGTATGATCCCCAAGGAATCTTGGGGTTACGCGTGACGCTCCCGGAGCTAAGCCTAAACCAGTCTGCCGTCAACAACAAACGACGCGACCTGCGCGTGCAAAGAGAAACATCGAGTCCTGCCCTGGGGATTTTGAGGAGCGAAAGACGAAGGAGTTGACCAACTTGGCCGGGTACCTGAACCATCCTTGTCCTGGTCAGGTCCTCCCTCTTTCTCTACCACTACCTTTCTCCCTCCAACTAACCGCTCGCTCACTAACCACCGATTAACAACGTTGGCCTTCTCTTGCACTCTGCAATTTTTTTTTGAGATACCCAAAAGTTTTTGTTCCCTTCCTTCCTACGCTTGCTTACCATCCACATCTGTCCCTCTTCTACCCTTCTCCCCACCCAGACTTATTATCATCATCATCGAACGACTATCAGCCTTCCCCTCCAAAGTTAACTCGCGAACTTTCCTCCCCATAACGGTAACTTTTCGGACGATTGATTCATCATTATTGAAAGGCTGGCTCTGCATACCGCAACTTCTCCGTCCTATTGCCAGCCCCTCCCCTTCATCGGATTATCCATCCTTCCACCTCATCCTCATCCCTTCCTTCGTCTCGCCTTCTTCGACTTCGCGTGGCTATTTGATTCTTTTTTTGGGGGCCCTCGAAATCGCCACCCCTTGCGCCCACGGTCCTCTCTGCAGCAGAAGCGCAGTCATCCAGGTTTTAAAGGAAGAAAGGGAGACGGAAGGGAGGTGAATCTTGCTGCTGTGGTTCCCTTCTCATCAAATCAGAATCAATCCTCTCACGTCCTGCGCTGCAACTCGCCTGCCTCTTTCTCGCGCATCGCTTGCAGCTGGTCGCACTGTCTTGGAATTCTTGTCGCGTCCGTCCTCGTTCCTGTCGCTCCTGCATCTTCGCGTCGCGCCTGCTTGTTTTGACGTCTGCTATCAACCTGAAACATTCCATAGAGATCTATTTCGTCTCAAGCGCAGCGACGTACTGCGCAGGCCTTCAAGGACATTGTGTGCGTGGTCTGCGTGTCTGATTCTGACGCGTGGCCCCGTGCCTGAGATCGCGAAGGAGGCTGATTGTTTTCCTTCAACCACACCTACGACCATCGGCATACGCACGGAGGAGTTGCTCTTCTTTGGGGGTGTATGGAGGCTTCTACAAGCGCTCTCGAAGCCCCCGCGGTCTCGACCTAAGCTGCTGATGTTCATTCATTTGTCGTGTCGCATCGAAAACACATATCACGCAGACCCAACCACTGGTGCAGCGCCTTACCTCTCAAACATTCCACTACAAACAATATTCGCGTTGATAACTGGCTAAGCCGGGGCAGAGCGCACCGCCACAGGATAATTCCCGAGGCTGTTGGCTGTTGTGAAAGTCTGTCACGACTCGGAGAGTCTGGAAAGCCTGCCTTGGTCGTCTATCTGTGACTTGGCAAAAGCACACTTTGCTGACCATCCCAGACTCTGTCTGGCCTGCTTCCAAATCATACGTGAAACACTCAGAGGTCTGGTTCCTCAATCTGACAATCATATACAACCATTATGGTAGCAACTTTCTCGCCGCACCGCGATGCGGGTGGCACATTGCACCTGCCATCTCATAGTGGTATTCACCATATGGACGCTAATACGGCCATTCGACAACTACGCCGGTCATTATCGCGCTCGCCTTCCAAGAACTCGAACTTTTCACTGCTGGCACCTCGACATCATTCCCCGTCGAAGACAGCTCCTTTCATCTCCTCACCTCTGTCACCTTCCCGGCGATCCGCACAGAGCAACTTTGTACTCTTCCCTAGTTCATCTCATCAATCACCATTCGCCGTACCTTATCCCCCAAGCGCCAAAATAACGAGGCCTATCATGCGTCGCGTGCGCACATCCCCGAGAAGTCCCGTCAAACGCGCTTTGAATATCTCCACAGATCACGGAAATGCGAAGCCTGCACAATCAACACCAACAACGCCGGGTGTGGAGAATTCCCCCACTACCCCTGGGCTCGTTCTTCCGTCTCTGGACAACACCGCAGTCGATGCACATCCTAGTGACACACCCATATGTTTAGAATCTACACTGGCACCTCGGCAAACGCATTCCCGCATCGAGAAGCGACGGAGCGGGACATTTGCATCGTACGCTGCCGTCAGTCCACTGAAACGTAGTGACGGAATCATGAATCTGGACCGGGCATCTCGCGGTAGCCCTTCCGCAAAAAGACGCAGCGTTCAGGCCACGAGTCTGTCGAGCGAGTTTAGCATCTTTGATAATGAAGATGTTTCCCAGATTGAAGATCCTGCGGCCGAATCGTCCCCCGAGTCCACGACGCCGCCCTTCCCAACCAATGCCACTCCATTCAGCCCTTTCGCTACAATTCCTAAACGATCGTCATCTCTTCGGAGATCTACCGTTCAGCAGCGACAGAGCGATCGCTCACTAAATCCTGTGCGGTCCCGCATGTCTCTGGATAACAATCTTTTCCAACCTCATCGAGAGAGTCCCTTTGCCTCTCGAACTGTGTCTGGCAGCTCGCTGTTCTCATCAACAGGAGGCATTGCGACACAAGCTCGTCCTGCTGCCCATCCGCTTTCAAGGACCATCACGCAATCTTCATCTGGTTCCAGCTTGGTTGACGACTCTCCGACCCATGAACCCATCCACAAGACCGACCGTCCAAGGGGAGTCTTTGATTTTTCCAAGTCCCTTCCTGCGGGAAGCGCGCGGCCTGTGCCATTACGACATCTCACTCGGGAGGATTCGACATCGTCCATGGACTCGTTTGCAACGCCGGAGAATTACAAGCTAGTCAAACCTCTTCCGGCTGCTTTCATGTCCACGGGTCTCATCTCAAAAAAGAATCGCAATGCAGAAGACCCTCAGAGTGGTCTCGGATTCAGCAAGAACATGCCAGACACCCCTTGTAAACGGCCGACCAATCTTTTTCCTGGTTCGAAATTGCAGCCGGAACGACCTTCGGACATGTCAGCCTCAGCCCGTCAGTCAGAGATGGCACCGCCCTCACCGTTCAATCCACCTACTGATCGGCCCAGACCGGGCCCATTTGCACGGGGCATGGGGATCTTCGGGACCTCTTTCAACAAACCTGAGGCATCTCGTCGAGGTAGTTTCGCGAGCGTCGACGGTGATGACTTGTTTGCGTCTCAATCGCCCTCTAGCCGCCATAACATTCAATCTTTCTGTGAAACAGATCTTCCCCCGACACCTACAAAGCAAAGCTTCTTTCCTTCTCGAACCTATCCTCCTCCCATCTCACAGATCGCATCCCTGGAAAGGCTTGCGGAAGCTAAAGCAGTGAGCTCAAGCCCACTACACGACCGATTCCAGCGGGGATCCCCTCACACCCCGCAAGATCATCTGTTTCCTGACCCGAGCGGGCTATCAATTTCCAACGAGCAGCATTTGACCAGACTCGACTTCAGTTCTTCTAACCTTCCAGCGACCCCCACCGGTCCTCGTGATTCGTTTCATCAGTCAGGCAAGCGCCCTAGCCTTCCGTTGGCTGGCTACCATGTACCAGATGTGGATCCGAGTCTGACTTCACGTTTTGAACGAGTGGAACTGGTCGGTACAGGAGAATTCTCCCAGGTCTATCGAGTCGCGGAACCCCTGGACATGCCAATATCGTCCTCACGCTCGGATGGCACACATACTCCTAAAGCACTCACCGAGCAAGTTTGGGCTGTAAAAAAATCAAAACAGCCATACTCTGGGCTTAAGGATCGTGAACGTCGCATTCGTGAAGTGGACATACTCAAATCTCTCACCAATTCGGATTATATCATCTCCTTCATGGACAGTTGGGAGGATAACGGTCACCTCTATATCCAAACAGAGTTTTGCGAAGAAGGTAGCTTGGATGTGTTCCTTGCTCAAGTTGGATTGAAGGCACGATTAGATGACTTCCGCATCTGGAAGATCTTATTGGAGCTGTCAACGGTGCGTTCGGATTCCTGTGCTTCGCAGACGATAGAAAGCTAGGAAAAGCACTAACGAGTACGACAGGGCTTGAACCACATCCATGAAATGGGCTTCATTCATTTAGACCTGAAGCCTGCAAATATCCTGATCACCTTCGAGGGAGTATTGAAGATCGCTGATTTTGGCATGGCAGCACGTTGGCCAGCGGAGGATGGCATCGAAGGTGAAGGTGATCGTGAATATATAGGCCCCGAAATACTGATGGGTCGCTTTGACAAGCCGGCAGACATCTTTTCTTTGGGCTTGATTATGTTCGAAATCGCTGGAAATGTTGAATTGCCCGACAATGGGCTTTCGTGGCAGAAGCTGCGGAACGGCGACATGAGTGACATCCCCAGCTTAACATTCAGTTTCGAGACAAGCATCTTCCGTGATGCGTCCGGCAACCCCATCTTAGAGGAACCATCGTTTGAGGAACTATGTGCATCCGACTTTGGGGATGACGATTTTGGAATGGACAGCTTCCTCGGGGGCCGCAAACCTAGTGATCAAAACGCGGTTCCTCTTGTACGATCGGGCGAACTTGTTGACCCTCCTGACTTCATGGTCGACGCCAGCCATGAACAAGCTTTGGACAAGATTGTGCGGTGGATGATCTCACCGGAACCGTTTGATCGACCAACGGCGGAGCAAGTTCTTGAGACCTACGGCGTTCAGTTCGTTGCCGGCCGACGTCGCGCTGGAGCCACCGTCTACGAAGGCAACTGGGGCCCTGCTGATGAGGCCCTCGTTGAAGACGCAGAAATGATCGACGTTTGATCAGTACAACTTGACATATCTAATGCATTTCGACGGAGTTGGTGCTTTTCTTTACAATACCATCTAATGACGGCGTTCTATGTGAGATTCCGAACTATCAATCTTAATGTCCAGTTGACTGTCTCGATTACCATGCCGGGATCGAGATTCCCATTCGACCATCTCATTTGAACCGGATATGACCGGGCTCATTGCGCGGTGGTTGTCCACTCATTTTCGTTTTGCAAATTTCTTTTGTTTATGAGTCAGTTAATTAACGAGACTCCTGGCTTCTTTTATATATTGCGTCCCTCCCTTCCATTCTATCCCTTTTACTCTTATTCTGTTCGCCTTGTACCTGTTCTTCTGCATGATTGGGCTTCTGCAGTTCGTGATGACTGAAGTGACATATGACGATGATCCGCTCTCTTTTGCGTTTACGTCCTGCGTTTTAAGCGAGGATGTATATCATACACTATGTGGCAGGCCTATGGCTTGCCTGATTTCCTACTTTCCGTTCTCTTTGCCTCAAACTACCTTTGCCGTCTTCTTTAATGGATTTCCTGGTTGCGGAAACCCGGACGGACTGATATGGTCACTATTTCCTCCGTGTACTTTAGGCGTTTGATGAAATTCCCTTATCCCTACATGTCTATGTAACCAATATCCCTTGTCTGTACTATGCGCCCTCTCTTCAGCGTTGCTTTCGATCCACTGTCAATTTCTCAACCCACTTCTTATGGATGTCGCTATGTGTTCTAGGCAGACAGGAAACTGCCGTATTTAGTCGAACAAAGTAATTTTGATGACACCTCAGCTTCTGGCAAGGTCGATTGGTATCGTTTGAAGATGAGACCCAACATGTTCGTAGCGTGGCATATCAGCCCTTGTGGATCATAAAGTTAGTACCTGTTACAGTGCTGCTTGAGCAAGTCGGGGGGTTCGCCACCGGCCGCCGACGCCGATGTCAAGCTTGGCTCTCTGCATCCTCCCACCACCCGTCCTCACCGCTCTCGCTGCCGCATTTGCATTCTCATCGGCTGCCCGTCGCCTCACTACGTGGTCTGTATCTTTATTCTTACCGTATGCGACTACTTTACTTTTCTTTTCTTTTCTTTTATTTCTCTCTCTTTTATTCAGAAGACTTTGGTGCTGGCGCGCGTACATGCTAGAGCTCTAGTGCAAGATTTCACGTTGGTTTCACATGGACAGCTAATACTCCAGAAACCACGGCCGATTTATCCCTTGCGCCTTGACCTTAGATTCTCCGTTTGCCATACGTCATGGACCACAAGACATTCGTGTCGGACTCCCTATTACGCCTGACAAATGCATCAGATCCTACTGTGGTAGACTACGTACTCGCAACCGCGATCTCGGCAAAATCTGCCACCGAACTACATGACAAGCTTCTACCTTTCCTAGACGGCAGTTCCGATGGTGTCGGATCATTCTGCACAGAGCTTTACCGGCGAGTTGGCACAGGCGCGACGGTTGAATCCAGCGGGAACAGCAGTAATGCAACGAGCAAGGATCGTGTGAGCGCCGCACCGAAGAAAAAGTATCGGCTACTGGACATGGAGGATGATAGTTCCGATATACGAGGATCGCTGGGCCCCTTGAACGTCGAGGCTGAAAGTGATCAACGGAGACGCGACGAGAAAGGCAGAATTAGTGACCGGGTTGGTAAGGAGGCTGGAGCTCGCAGTCGCCGGGAAGTAGACCAGACCCGGAAGCGTGACCGCAGCCGGGAGGAAAGGTTAAGAGACCGAGAACGTCCACGAACCAAAAAGCTGCGACAGCGTGTGGACGATTTTGATGCTCGCTGGGGTGACGAAGAGATTCCAGAAGAGGAACTTTATGGTGGTGATGAGCAAGTCAGCGATTTGGAAGAGTCACCTTCCAAGCGGATCCAGCTGCACGATGGATCTGCATCCCCACGGTCTAATGTGTCTGCTGATCTGGATCCCGAGGAGAAGAAGGAGTTGGAGCGGAAACGAGACCTCGAGGAGCGGGATGAGTTCGCCAAACGATTGGCCAAAAAAGATGATAGCAAATCGAAGAAGATAGTGGAAGACCGGACCAGAGCGGGCGAGGCTGCCCGACGACGAGCTTTAGCTGACGACGCTTCTGCCCGGGAAGCAGTGATGCCTGAAATTCGGTTGCGATCGCGACAAGAGTATCTCAAAAAACGAGAGACGGAACGCTTGGCTTTACTGCGTCGACAAGTCGCGGAGGAGACAGCAGAGCTACGTGATAATCCTACCTTGACACGACGGGAAAAGGAGGAGTTTGCTCGAAACCGAGAAGTTCTGCGGATTGCCGAGGAACGGCTCAAGATCGACGATTACCGGGATGGCTACATTATGCCGGAGGACTACATCACGGAAAAGGGCAAAATTGACCGGAAGAAAAAGGAAGACGCGCTATACAAGCGGTATGTGGACCGTGACGAGCACGGTCAGGAGCGCTTCATCACAGAACATGAAGAGTGGGAGCTAGAGCAGACGGCCAAGGCCAAGGCCCAAATCAACCGTGCAGAATTCGTAGATGAAGGAGACTACGAGTATGTGTTCGACGACTCACAAAAAATCAATTTCATCATGGACGCGAAGATGGAGGGTACACGAAAGCCCATGACGCAAGAGCAGCGGAGGCTTCAGGAGCAGCTAGACGCCGCAGAGAAAAAAATACAGTCAATGGAGGAAACGCGCAAGAGCCTGCCTATCTATCAATTCCGAGATCAAATCATTCAGGCGGTGCACGATCACCAGGTGCTAATCATCGTGGGAGAGACCGGTTCCGGTAAAACAACGCAAATCCCCCAGTACCTCCACGAAGCTGGCTTTACCAAGGGTGGCATGAAGGTTGGATGCACGCAGCCTCGTAGAGTCGCCGCAATGAGTGTGGCGTCGCGTGTGGCCGATGAAATGGGGGTGAAGTTGGGCAACGAGGTTGGATACGCTATCCGGTTCGAAGACAATACAAGTGACAAGACCGTACTTAAGTACATGACTGACGGGATGCTGTTGCGAGAGCTTCTCACGGAGCCTGATTTGGGTCAGTACTCGGCGCTGATGATCGACGAAGCTCACGAGCGAACTGTACCAACGGATATCGCCTGCGGCCTTTTGAAAGACATCGCGAAGGCGCGGCCGGATCTGAAGCTTTTAATTTCCTCTGCGACGATGGATGCGCAAAAGTTCCAGCAGTATTTTGATGACGCGCCCATATTCAATATTCCGGGTCGCCGGTACCCCGTGGATATCCACTACACTTCCCAGCCGGAGGCCAACTACCTGGCTGCGGCTATCACGACCGTCTTCCAAATCCACATTACCCAGGGCACAGGTGATATCCTTGTTTTCCTGACCGGCCAAGAGGAGATTGAGGCGGCCGAACAGAGCCTTCAGGAGACTGCGCGAAAATTAGGGAATAAGATCCCGGAAATGATCATTTGTCCGATCTATGCCAACTTACCATCTGAGCTGCAGACCAAGATCTTCGAGCCTACACCACCCAAGGCACGGAAAGTGGTGCTGGCAACGAACATTGCCGAGACCAGTCTTACCATTGATGGAATCGTTTACGTGATTGACCCGGGCTTTGTGAAAGAAAATGTCTTCAATCCACGCACGGGTATGGAAAGCCTGGTGGTGACACCATGCTCGCGGGCTTCTGCCAACCAAAGGGCTGGGCGCGCTGGACGTGTCGGTCCAGGCAAATGCTTTAGATTATACACAAAGTGGGCTTACCATAACGAGCTTGAAGAAAGCACGACACCGGAAATCCAGCGGACGAACCTAAACAGCGTTATCCTGATGCTGAAGTCGCTCGGGATTGACCAGTTGCTTGAATTCGACTTCATGGACCCGCCACCGGCGGAAACGATCATTCGCGCCTTGGAGCAACTGTACGCTCTGGGGGCGCTGAACGACCGCGGCGAGCTGACGAAGATTGGTAGGCAAATGGCCGAATTTCCGACCGACCCTATGCTAGCCAAAGCGATCCTCGCCGCGGACAAGTACGGCTGTGTAGAAGAGGTCCTGTCGATTGTGTCAATGTTGGGTGAGGCCAGCGCCTTATTCTTCCGACCCAAGGACAAGAAGATTCACGCGGATAGCGCCCGCAACCGATTCACGATTAAAGATGGTGGCGACCACCTTACCCTGCTCAATATTTGGAACCAATGGGTCGACTCAGACTTCAGCTACGTGTGGGCAAAGGAGAACTTCTTGCAGCAGCGCAGTTTGACGCGCGCCCGTGATGTTCGTGATCAGCTTGCCAAGCTCTGTGATCGGGTCGAGGTGACGGTTAGCACCTGCGGGTCGAACAACCTGGTGCCGATTCAGAAGGCCATCACTGCCGGATTCTTCCCTAATGCGGCGCGACTCCAACGCGGTGGGGATAGTTATCGCACCGTGAAGAACGGACAGACAGTGTACCTGCATCCGTCGAGCACGTTGTTTGAGGTGAACCCACGGTGGGTGATCTACTTTGAGCTGGTCTTGACGAGCAAGGAGTATATGCGCAGCAACATGCCTCTGCAAGCCGAATGGCTGGTGGAAGTCGCTCCGCACTATTACAAAAAGAAGGACCTGGAGACCTTAGGATTGGAGAAGAAGATGAAGGGACAGGGGGCCGCTGGAGAAAAGAGCCGGGACTAGATGAGGCAAAGGACGCCAGGGCTCTTGTGTGGACTCAGATGATTGTGCATGGATGCATGTAATATATGTCATTATATGTGGGTTTGTTTGAATGATTACCATATGTACATGTCAGGTTGTGTTGTTGGAAATGACAACTTAAATCATTTCTACTACGAATATCAGCAGACCTCGGGTCAAAGATAGTCCGAAGAATATGTATGTGTAAGTCAACTTGGAAGTAAGTGAGTGCCGCCCCGGGGAACCCAAGCAGCCAAGCAGCCAACCAGCAACCCTGCATTGCAATCCCAGGTTGCTAATTATCTACGTAGGTACCTTACCTTACTAGTACCTAACTTATACCGTCTCAGTAATCAATCAGTCTCTGTCGGAAGGAGAAGCCGGAGACCAGTCGGGCAGTCCCAGCCAGATTCCATTGCTGGACCTCGGCATGTTCCACTTTGACACTTGCACTCCCCGCGTTTCCACTTACTTAGTTTCCCCATTTCATCATCCACATCCTTTTGACTTCCTGTTTTCACTCCTCCTGAAATAACAATTAATACTATCCAACTCCCGCTCTCCCACTCACTTACACAAAAGAAAGCCAGACCTACATACCTACATCCACACATAGCTTACACATACACACCGAAAGAGAAAATGTCTCAATTCTTCACCCCCACTGATGTCGCTGCGCACAATACCCCGGACAAGGGTCTCTACATCATCATCGACAACACCGTTTTCGATGTCACCAACTTCGTGGATGAACACCCTGGTGGCGCGAAGATTCTGAAGCGCGTGGCAGGCAAGGACGCTACAAAGCAGTTCTGGAAGGTTCGTTTTCTTTCATCCTCGATGGTTTTTGCCAGCCAGCCACCCATCCCTTCCTCCAAAAGCGAGCCTGGGTGCCGTGTCGGGATCAGGTTTCCGTTCTTGTCCCCGAGCCCGGTTCTCTCTCACACGCGCGCAACAACTTGTTCCTCTTCCCGGCTCGTGTTGCTTCTTGTCCCTTCTCGTTTCGTTTCTTTCGTTTAATGCGACTCTGAGTTTACAACCGGGGCTGACTGGTCCTCTTCCGCGGGTCCCTTAGTATCACAACGAGGGTGTGCTGAAGAAGTATACGCCCAAGCTGAAGGTCGGAGAGATCAAGGAAGCCGCCAAATTGTGATACCGAAGCTAACTGCGGATAACGATTCGAACCCATACTTGTCTCTAAATTTGTCCTGTTTTTCTTTCCGCGGCTCTTCCCCTGGACCCCCAACGGAGGGTCCGTGTGGTTCCCTATGTCTCGATTGCTCGCTCCCGTGCATAGAACAAAAAAAGAGCATATACACATATACAGACAGAGAAACCGAACTCGTCTGCAGACACTGCAGCATGTGTCAATGGATACTGAGCTAGAGAGAAGGATGAGGGGGGATGATCATTTATATCATACTGCCTGGGCTGGCGATCTTGTGTGTGGAGGTTTCAATTTTGTTACTTTGCATTATTCGAGCGGGAGGGATTATGATTTTTATCATTTCAATTATATTCTTTTCACTCAAAGACGGCATATTTGCATCCAGACAGGGTTGCGATTCTGGGATTCCTTCCGCACCCATAGAGGATAAGACATTAGACAATATCATCTTCGATAAGCGCAGAGAAGAGAAAGAGTGAGCGAGAGATGGTATCTAAGACGCTATAACGCCTGCAGATTGGGTACGCTAGAATCAAAAAAGCAAATGCATGTAACATATCGGTTAGAGGGGGCCAAAAGAGCCTCTACTGCTACCGTTTCTGTGACGGTATAGATAGAGAGGTTATTGCCTCAACCTGCTCAGAACTCTGCAAAGGGGTCAACACGGCGAATAGGCTCACCACCAATTCGATGCGGAGAAGTAGAATTATAAGCCGCGCTCCATGTGCTAGATGCCTTCCGGCTGTGTCGTCCAGACTGAGGCCCCCGGGTTTTGCTCGTTTGATCGATGAAGGCCTCCATGCGAACAGTTCCGATTGCATCGAAGAAGTTCCCCGTCCTCGCGCCTGTCTCAGAGGTACGTCGACTGACGCTGTTGGGTATGCTGTGAGTTCCAGGCCCGTGAGATTGAGCAACATACGTGTCAGAGGAGCCTCGCGTGGACTCAACCGACGGTATTGAGCCTTGACTGGAGAAGCTCCGCATCATTGGCATCCGTGGCGTGGTATTGCTTCGTTTCCGCGAATGGTTTGAGAACCGTGGCACCGTCGGAGGGTCAGCAGCATCCATAGATGGACTAGACTCAAAGCCAGTAGGAAGCTCAGGGACGGGTTCGACTTGACCTAGGAAAGATCGTTTCCCCTTGGGCCGGGGCCGGGGCCGACCCTTGGCTATCCGGATTGAGTCACGGATTGGATTGCGGCGGAGAGAGGGCGATGGGGCGGTTGCAGTGCCTTCATCCTGTGGCACGGGGGGCAGGGCAGCCAGATCATGAATACCACTAGGACTGTGACTTAGAAAAGACAATGCCGTCAGCCAGACATAATGTCGTTCTACGCTCGTGGCCGTGAACTTGAGAGCACGTTGTGGCGTCAAAATGAGAATTGATCGATTGAAGTGACTCTGTGTATTAAATCCCTTCGGCAGCGGGTTTTCGTCCTTGACGTCAAGAACGGACTGGATCATCACTGTAACCACGTTAGTCACGCCAGGTACTTATTGGGGGTCGCATAAGAGAGCACTCACACTTTCGGCCACTCTTGCCTAGCAGCGCAGGCCCACTCGTAGGCTGCTTGCTGCTCCACATGACGGCACGCTCATAGGGTGCCAGCCAGACCCAGCGCTTGTGCCTTGCACCACTGTTGGTGATATTCGCCGATACCTCATCGGCACTGCGCCCTTCCCAACTCTCTTTGTGCTCTCCAACACCACCGAATGATCTTCTCCTCCTAATGTATTTGTACATCCATTCCCCAACCATGGTCTGTGCGATAGCATCAACAACACTGGTGGGCTGGACGGATGTTGCTGTAGAATCTTGCCGTCCATGAGAAAAGGTACGAGACGCTGTTGGAGCAAAAGCTGAGCGCCGTTGGACGGCTTGGCTTTCGGATGGGGTAGTAAAGTCCTCATATGGATGTAAAGGGTGCGCCGGACTGACAGGACTGCACGACGAAGTAGACGTCGGCGACGACCGGCTTGCAGGCCGTTCTGTCTGCGCCATAGCATTCGCAGAACGCACACGCCGGAGGGTTGGACGCCGCATCACCTGCGCACGTCCACGATCGGAAAAAGTTCCAGGATTCGATGGTGTTGGACTTTGTTGACCATCACCTCGACGGGCGGGGAACTTTCTCGAACTGAGCCGGATTGGAACAGGAATAGGAGGGGCAATGTGGGAGGCACTGCTTGCACGGCCATCATCAATACTAGGATCACTGGGGCTTCGAGCGCGTGAAGTTTGACGAGCCGCGGTTCCATTGGGTACCATGGTTGCTTTGCGAAAGTTCTGTCGCCGGTGACCTTGTCCCATTCGCTGACTCCAAGAAGACCCGGGCCTGTCTTTAGATTCGTAGTCTAGGGACACTTCTGGATCACAAGCCTCTGACTTTGATATATGCTTATCAATTTCGGTCAACACACCTCCGTCCAAGCTTGAGCCGCCTTGAGTTGAGACCAGCTTGCCTCTTTTCAGCGTATAAGAAGCGAATGGTCGATTTAGGAGATCGTCATCGGTGAGGACTTCGTTGACTTTATTCGGTAACTCATCATCACTTCCCTGCTCAAAGCCAGCAAAGAGACTACTCGAGCGAAGTGGTCGTCTGAGCTTGCTTTCTGATCCCTCAGCCAAAGGACCATTGTCATTGTTGCCTGGATAAGCTTGTACCGTCTCAAGCGGCCCGGTTTCCTGATTAGCCTTGATTTCTCTCTTCTTAGACCGGGGAGGCGGTGGGCAGTATGGCTGAACAGGAAGGTCCTCGGTAACATTGTAGAATGGCAGGTCTGGTATAGCTGATGGGAGCAAGCTAGCCGGTAATTTGACTGCCTGTTGGCTTATCTTTATCTCTTCTGTTTGAATCCCAATCGCCCGGCAGTCGGAATTCGAGCTAAGACTGGCTTGACAAGAAACGCTCCTGGTTTGTGGTGGGAGAACTACGCTACCTCGAGGAGAAGGTGGTTCAGAGCAAGGGGGGTGTATGGCGATCATTGGTATCTCGAGACCCGACGCGCCCATGTCGCCAAGAGACACACTGATTCGCTGCTCATCAGGTTCCCCAACTGGTTGTTCAATTGTTTGCATGGAAGACGAAACCATCAAAACTGGTTTGGGTGCTTGGACATCGTCTAGGCTGGGCGTCCACGGAGGTGTGGGGAGGCCTGCCACGGTTTGACAGGAAGCGGATACCATGTCGATGGTGAGTGTTGATGTACTGATATCTCTCACTTGGCACGAACACCGGCTTTCTTCACTCTCACTTTCGTCCGGAGCCCGAGCTGAGGCGCCAATCTCAGGTAGGCAGTCCGATGTGGGTGACGGAGGAAGGGAATACTGCACCCCGGTATCTCGATACACGAATGTGTTTGAAGAGAATCTCAGAGGGCTACCAGGCTCCGACGCCGGTTCATTCTTGGCACCATAACCCTCCATGCTACCAAGCGAAAGCCCCAGGATTTTCCTAGCCTTGGCCCCCATGCTTATTGTGCTGGACAGCTGTGAATGTACCGAGACAGGCCGCTCCTCTGGTAGAGCCTCAGGAGATACAGATCTGAAGCCGTGGTCGAAAGACCGAAACTCATCATCTTCATCAAAAGCAAGCTCTTGAGCTAAATTCAATCCTTCACCTTTGACCACAGGAAGGTTGGAAACGCTTGCCATAGAGTAGCGTACATTGTGGTAGTCAAATTCGTCGCAATTGCCAGTACTGACACTCGTGATGCTGGTCCGGCGGCGTCCTTCGCTGCTTGACACGATGCTCGTGGAATCACTGTCCTTGCTTGTAAGCCTCTCGTTGGCGCCTGTCACGCGTTCGCTCTCCCGCGTGGGATGAAAAGAGCGTGCTTCCTGTGCTGCAGCCACCTCATTCAAGACGACCTTCAGCCGACCTTCAACCACATGAATTTTCCGTTCCAGGTTTCTGCGTTCCCGGTCCCAATTGTCCTTCTCTCGATCCCACAGCTGCACTGTCCTTTCTGTCTCCTCTTCGAGACTGCGGGCCTTTTTTTGTGCTTGCTCCTGTTTCTTGCGAAGATCTGCAATGTTTGCTAATGCTTGGTCCCGCTCCTTGACGAGTTCACTGATAGCGGAGGACGAGCCACCTTCTAGAAGCTGCAGCTGTTGCTTGAGCGAGCGAGACTCTTTCATGCTCTTCGTTAGTCGTTCAGTAAGGTTGCCATTCTCTGTACGTGATTCGTCCAAAGTATGCTCCAGACTTTCAATCGCCTTTAGTTTACTCTCCACATCTCGCCGGAGCGAAAGGATTTCTGACACCAAAGAGGCATGCAGAGTTGGGGTGAACCGCCGCGGATCTAGCGGTGAAAGACTGTCTTCCTCCACGATATCATCATAGTCGCTGAGGCCCGGGGGCGAGAAGCTGTGAATTGGCAGTTTACTGAATGAGGAGAGGTCACTAGAGTCCACTTGTAATCGAATGGACGGGGCTCTTGGGGTTGTAGACGAAAGAGTTGGAAAGCGCTTTGCCACTGGAGAGCTGGTATATCTGCTATTGGCGGCCATTGCGTTCGTATCAGAAGAGATAGCTTCGAAGAAACATCCCCTAGATGGTAACGGATCAATCAGATCTTGCCGGAATGTGTCATGCAGCATCCATGTATGCCGCGTCTCCTGAGTGGCGTAGAATAACTCCGCCGACCCCTCGATGGAGAACAAGTAGTTAGCCAACCAGCAGCTGTAAGACTCGATCAAGGAGACTTTCCGACTTCTAGACAAAAGATAGCATTCATCATAACCAGTCAGTCTTTGATGTTCAAGGGATGGAGCGAAAGGCCGGAAACATGGTTGGGGGTAGTGCGATGGCATACATTAAGCCGGCTTTCGACGCTTGCGCGTCCTCTGGCCTTCTTGAGCAATCCGTGCAGAAAGAACAGGCAGATGCGGGCGTGAGGATACTCAGCAAGATATTTGTGGTATAGAACGCTGCCCGTCACTTAGTGAGGGGAAGGGAAGGTGTTTGAAGTACGATGAGCGACGGGGGGGAGTCGAACAGGAAGTATGAAGGAACTGATGCGAAGTACTGAATCTGGTAGCAGCGCAACAGCGGCGTCGCGGACCCGGAAACACGAATGATATTTTCTTCCTTGTCTTGGTTTATCTTGTTTTGCCTTGCCTTTTTTTTGGGGAAAAAAGAAGGTTAATAAAGAAGAAAGGAAGAAAAGGAAAGAGAAAACAAAAACGACAAGATTAAATCATGTACTGTACATCCCAGTAGGTCCGAGATTCTAGCCAGACTGGCCATCTGACGGGAAGGGAAAGATTATCAGCGAAGGCGTCTGTTTGATCACACCCGATTAAGCACTAAATTGGGGCTTGCGCCTGCACAGAAACCTTGTCCGAGCTTCGGATGGAGAGTCGGCCGGTCATAGTCATTGATTGGATTAGGACGAGATAGACAACGGTACAAAAGGACGAACAACAAGTCCAACGGGGTTAGCTTCAACCAGGGGTGTTCGCTAGATTAGGGGGATGTGGATGTGGGATAATTTGGTGGAGAAGGGAAATGCAAATGGGATGAGTTATCATCGAAGGCAATCTCCACGTACCTACCAATTATTTATTAGTGAGGAGAAGTCACCAAACGACTCCACCAGAGCTTGCCACTGCTGGCTTAGAGAGCGATCCCGATCCAATCGAATCTCGATAGATAGAGATGAGGTTGTACTTGAGTAGGACGACGGGATCGGCTGAGGATGCAGGTACATGGGTTGGGAGGAGGAAGAAAGAATGTACGGACTCTACGCAGTAATCAGTATGAGTATGTAGGATCTGAAACGCTGTGACAACCTATCTTTGTTATGCTAGTAACTTAATCAGCTCTGTTGATTCAGCCAGTGGGGAATAATAAAAGGAGGCGGCGGAGGACGCAGAAGATGAAAAAGAGGGGAGAGAACGACGGCGCGCGCGCCGAAGGTGGGAGGGGGAGAGGAGGGAGAGAGGAGAGAACGGGGGGAAAAGGAGGTCAACCATCTTGCCTGTCCATTTAGGCGGAAGATCGTCACTGTCTGTTTTCCATAATCGAAAAGAGAAGGACAAGAATCACCTAGTTTCATGTGTCATGAAAAATGGATCAACAAAATGGAGTCCACGAACGAGAAAAAAACAAACGGGATTATCCACGAGCCATTAAGTCACTAATGCAGTAGCGAAGGCTGCAGGTGCTGTAGTTATTAAGACTTAAGAGAGATTCAAGAGTCAGAGTGCTAAGCACCGGTTGTGACGGGGGTTCGTGTCAAGCGCTAGGCAGTTAGTTAGTCGTGGAGCTAGATACACTACTCCGTACTACTCCGGAGATAGTTTAGTCAAGTTAGTCCGGGACCCGCTGATTTTGAGACAATTGGGCTTTTGGCACTCTACGCGGGCGTATTGAGTGTGTATCCTTTCCGAGCATCATAACTTTAGGATGATTGTATTCCAGCCCTTCTTCGTTGTTGACCAGGTTGAGCAAACTATTGTCATCTTGACCCGGTCAAGGTAGGTGAACAATGGTAATCCGTTTGCGCATAGCGTTCTGAAGGCTTACCAGATGTCAACGTGCAAGAGAGCAAGCAGCGTTGTCGTTCGCCTCTCAGTAATCTCTAGTTACAGTAGTGACTTAGTAATTCATCATCGGAAACGCTCTCAATATTGCGTCTACCCTCGAGTTGATCATCGAAAATCCGTGGCCCGTGTTGTGAACACCAATATTAAAATGGCCAAGTCCGGTATCCCTCTAACTAGCCCTATGAGTAGATATGAAGGAGCCCGGCCTACAAATAGACTCGCGCCATATTTTAGGAGGTGGATAGATCGACTTACGCTGGTGGCCCGGTTGAGCGCGTTTCGATGAGCATTATGCTGGGGCAGCGTGCCTCGTGCTTCTCAATTGATGTCGGAGTTGGAAGTATCCTGGAGGATCGAGCAAGGTCTGAGGAAAACAACGAGCATAGAAAACCAGCCGGGAAGGATCCTTGGATGTTGAGTCGGCCCAGCTCGAGCTCCCCACCCCTTTTTTTTTCGCCGTTCCCTAGTTCAGGAATAGACACCAAAGGCGACGGACGGGCCGGCGCTCAACTTTTGAGAAGTGACCCCATTCCGGAAATTAGAGGCGGAGCAGCGACAAGCCCTTGCTTAGCCTTGGTGGTCGAATCGCCGGTGTAGTTTTCCCTTTGACTGCTCGTATGCGCATGAACATGGGCTGAGTTTCACGAATCTGTCAGGCAGCGCAAATCTCGGACTCGCGGGTCGATATTAATATCATAGTGAATTATGACCTTGGCGGGCGATTGGTACGGGGACGGGAGGTTTCGCTGGGCCCTTCAAGGTGGAAGTTTCCTGTCAAGCAATGCGTCCGTTCGCATTCGATCGTCATCGAAGGGCTATGATGATGTGCACTAGACAGGTTGTGGAATTAGAGAACTTGCTTATAGCATGACTATCGGCCGTCAGTTAGCCTGGATCTTGAAATAGATGAACGTGGAGAATAAGTAGTCTGTCGCAAGACTCGCAGCTACATAGTAACTCAGGTACAGTACGTACTGTACCATAAATCATCCAGACTGGCTTTATCCTTGGCGACCCACGCGGCAAAACGACTAGCCTTTGCGCCTGGCGGACGCCGGCTCAGGGGCAAAAGCGCGCGACTTGGAACTGACAGGTCAACCGTGCACGGAAAGAAGTGTCTCGGATGCTGAGGGTTGTCAGTCAGCATTGGAATAACTGCCCACCCACTGCAATGCTGACCTCGAAGTTGTCAAAGGAAAGCGAGGATGTCTGGGTCAAACAACGAACTGGGATTGCGCCGTTGAACGCGGCGATCATTGGGTTGCAGCTGCAGCTGTCACAATCACCAAATAGAAGATGACTAATACAAGAAGCCTGCCTCCTTCTCCTCCCCTCTCTTTCTTCACTTGACCATGCAATAATAACTCGTTTTAAAGCTTGGAAAGCCATCCCGACCGACCTTCGGCCTGAATGCAGTAGGTCTTGGCACGCTAATGATCAGATGTGATGGCCCTCACATGATTATCATTCTAGTCATCAAACGAGATTCATCTTATTGCCCCCTTGGTGAGTTTCCTATTTGACCCGATGTTTCTGTGGGAGTATGGAGTGACCAACTATGGAGTACTAATCAACTCAAGGCAGGTCATTTGTCATTACTCATCACCTAAGTTAACTAAAGTTTGCTATGGACTATAACCAGCTTACCCCGCCACGTCTTATCCTTGACTCGACAACCACGATCTGGAACGTCGATGAATTGCGCTCAAGCTCGCTCTCATTAATCGCACGCGGACCGAGTAGCTTCAGATAACACTAAACTGAGCACAGAACGCGAGTGAGAAACAGATATTAGAAAACTCATCGCTACGGGAACTCAACCACGCTCTGATGGCAAACACATCAATTCTCAAAGTGCTGTTTTTCGATGTCTTTGGAACGGTTGTAGAATGGCGTAATTGTGTCGCCAGCTCTCTGAGGGAAGCTGCTGAGCGCGCATTGCGAGACCCCAAGAAAACACTCTCGTCCGCTCTGCGTGCCCGCGCGACGGCCATGTCCCCCAACGACTGGCAGGAGTTGGTGGAAGAATGGAGGGCGTCCTACGGCCGATTCACAAGAACCTTTGACTCAACCCAAGCTTTTATCTCTGTTGATGAACACCATTTCCACTCCATCCAGAAGCTGCTCCACGAGCAGAACTTGAAAGGACTGTTCACCGAGAATGAACTATGGAAGCTTGTTCTTACCTGGCACCAACTCGAGCCGTGGCCTGATTCAGTCAAGGGCCTTGAATTGCTCAACCGCCGTTTCCGGACCTGCACTTTGTCCAATGGCAATGTCTGTCTCTTGAAGGACCTCCAACGCCATGGATCTCTGCCCTTCACGGATATTGTCAGTGCTCAACACTTTGGGGCATATAAGCCGTCGCCGCAGGTGTACACTGGCGCAGCAAAGCGCTTTGGACTGGATCCCCGCAATTGTGCAATGGTGGCTGCACACCTTTATGATCTGAAAGCCGCCAAGGCCCTAGGATTTGCGACCATTTATGTGGAACGAAATGAGGAGAGTCTCAGTCCTCAAGAGATTGCTCAAGCCAAAGAGCAGTATGTGGACGAGTGGATCGATGGTGCCACGGATGGATTGATCGAGGTCGCCCGGCGACTAGGCATTCATGAGGAACCTTGACATAGCGACTACATGTCAATAGGAAAGGTGGGCTTCTCTTGGTCTTCGTGCTTCAGAGTTGTAGTAGGACAGATTGTATACAATACGGCCCCACAGGCTCAGTCGGCTCCGACATGGACTCAGTGTATCATGACACCTCTGGCATCGCAGGCACTCAATATTTACACATTCATCAATGTACTCACAAACGCAACACTATCGCTTCGCAACTCTGACCGCATGCTGTAGCATTGATTCTCGACCAGTCAAGTAG
The DNA here is from genome assembly GCF_001890905.1 of Aspergillus aculeatus ATCC 16872. Classification (NCBI taxonomy): domain Eukaryota; kingdom Fungi; phylum Ascomycota; class Eurotiomycetes; order Eurotiales; family Aspergillaceae; genus Aspergillus; species Aspergillus aculeatus. The sequence continues at coordinate 83,693 of NW_017962977.1, forward strand.
CTCTTGGTCTATCAGCGCAGGCCCAGTCATGTAATTCATGCGGGGTTGCAGGAATGACAACATCGCGTCGATTTGTCAGCGGTCAGCACAGGTTCGTAACCAGCCCCGATGTCTTCGAGCAGCCAGGCTATTTAGTTTCAAGATGACCGGACGGTTCTGATGCAGTGATCGTGATGGTCGATCGCAATCTTTGACAATTCGGTGTTATCACAATGTCTGAGCAGGTATGGAGGTTTGCATTACCTGTTGTCGAATTACCTGTTTTCGATGAGCGATCATTATTGACTTATTAGAAATCGGGCGTACACTCTCATGCCGATGCGGACGGCCACTTCAGGCGCAAACCAGCTGCGTTTCGCTCCTCTATCTCGCGTGATCCTAACGCAGAATTTCCGGCGCAGAAGGATCGTTATGTGTTATACATCAACTTTGGGTGTCCCTGGGCACACCGGACTAATTTAGTCCGATCACTCAAAGGTCTAGATGATATAGTCCAGCTAGTTGTTCTCGATCCCGAGTTGGGACCGGACGGTTGGTTCTTCTCTGGTAGATATGGGTCTGCGCCGGTGGATCCTTTGTATGGCTTCGAGAGATTAAGCCAATTTTACTTCAAGGCAGATCCCAAGTATGAAGGCCGATACACAGTCCCAATGCTATGGGACAAGAAAAAAGAGACAATTGTCAACAATGAGAGTGGCGAGATTGTCCGCATGTTCTATTCCGAGTTCGACAACCTACTTCCACATGAGCTGCGAGAGACCCGGCTTGGTGGAAGTTTCTACCCGCCACACTTGAGAGCTGAGATCGATGCAATGAACTCATGGACTTACGACAAAATCAATAACGGAGTGTACAAAACTGGATTTGCCACGACGCAGGAGGCCTATCTAGACAACCTATACCCGCTTTTCGAAGCACTGGATCGGATTGAAGACCATCTGGCCCAGCCAGGGCATCAGCCATATCTTTTTGGGAAAGAGATCACGGAAGCAGACATCCGATTGTATCCGACCATTGCTCGATTCGATGTGGCTTACTATTTGATCTTTCGGTGCAATCTCAAGATGATCAGGCATGACTACCCGTTGATTGACCGCTGGTATAGAGGTTTGTATTATGATGAGACCTCACGCACCCAAGGCGGAGCATTCAAGAAGACTACATTCTTCGAAATTGTGAGTCGGGCATCCATACATCAAAATAGGACTATCACTAATGCCATCCGATAGTATAAATTCGGGTACCTGAAGTCTTTAGGGAAGCGATTGGGCAGCCTGCAGACGATCATACCAGCAGGCCCGGCTCCAGACATCCTGCCTGCGAGCCTATAATGGCTGAGGGGAGTCATGCAAAGCGCGGAGACTAATCAGTGCTAGATGGGGCGATCAGGCGATCTCCATGTGACTAACGCACTCTTATCCCATGCATACCTTCTCATGAAAGGGTTTTATTTCTAAGAGACCCCACTCGCCATACTGTTTCACAGCTATAGAGGCCCTGACATGCTATCCTAAGTCAACGCCAGTGTCACGGAGACAGGGCAGTAATTCACATTTGTATGATCTCGATGCAGGGACAATAGGTTGCGAGGATCGTCGTGCCTCCTCTCTTAGATGAGCAGGGTGATATCCGGGGCTCGGGCTGCAAACAGGGTTCACGCTGGCTGAAAGGTCGGTTCAGGTCGAACAGGTTAGAAGTTAGACAGAGTCACTGGCAGCGTTCGAGCACTCCTGGCTAGTAGATCGCAGTGTGGTACCTAATTGTTTCAGAGTCACGGGTTGGATTATACTCGGACAGATAACTCAGTGGATTTTGTTTTCATTGGATGTCCGGTTCCGATGGCGGCCAGACATCCGAGAAGCCATGGAACTTAACTGAAACGCACGTGAGGTCGGTGCACTGGTTGGGTGCCTCGAGTGCATCGGGTGGCATCCAGGGGGTCAGTAGGTAACTAAGTACTAGGTACTAGGTAGTGATCAACGTAGGCACGTAGCGTAAGGCAAGTGGAACGGGAAAGATCCACGATCTTCTTCTTTATACTGTACTCATACTTAACTCTACTCTCCTCATTTTTCCACCCAGCGTCATCTCATCTCATGCTGCAAGCCAGGTTACGTATACGACCGGACAGCCAAGGATCAATTGATGTCGTTGTATCCATGGGAGACTTGGCATTCTAGGTATCTCCTCCTCCTCACCCCTTCTCCCCTCCCCTGATGCGATCATAGGAAGTAACTACCACCGTGCTTTTTGGTTGCATCTTCTGTGTTGACTATCCACGTCATGTCTAATTTGCCTTCGTCACTTTTACGAGATCTGCTCTTACCATACAGAGTGTAACGGAGTGGTAACAAGTCGTAACAACTGGTAACCAACTGTCAAGGTGCACGGGGAATGGCCATGTGCTCGAGTGGGCAGGGGTGGTTGCCGCAAGTCAGCGACCGTCCCATAGCGGTGGGACGCCGGCCCCTGATCCCGTTCTCCGTATCCATGATATTTTTTATCCACCCACCCTGCATATGATTATGTAGTATGTTCCTAACTTTCTTAGCTGCATATTACGACGGCGGGGTGCAACTATATCTATCAAGGTAATCAAGGTACAACAATCAGTATGAAAAGACGATGACTTATGTCTAGGGTCAGTAACTTATAACTAGGTGCATGTAGTTATCACAGACCGGCCTATTTGTTCACCCAGTGATTTTTTGCTTTCAAAAGTAAGTCCTTGCTTGTTCCCGTTTCCCGTAAGCTTCGTTGATCTTAGACCCTCGATCCTCCCCTAACGATGACATGATGGTTGATGAATGATGCAGCATGATTTATCATGGCTGGTGATCATGGATGACCATGGTAGCTGCCTATTGAGAATTAGTGCTCTCGAAATCTGCTGTCGAAGAGGACCGAGTCAGTTTATTTGGGAAAGGACACATACTAATTATCAACTACGTATCGACAGTAAAGTGACCTAACTGATTCGGGACCACGGATTGCTGCGGTGCAGTCTCCGAGAGCTAGTAGCATTCCACGTGGGATGAAAGCCGGGGCTGGGAAATTAGATAGGCGGAAGAGCTGTGGTGAACCTCGCCAGGAAACGCCGCTGTATGCTGGTTCATATTAATATTAAATTGGACCGTTATTCAGGTTCACCATTGGCAAGAGCCCAGGCTAACTGCTTGATAAGCATTAGGTGGAAGGAAGGAACTCTTTCTGCCAATCGTGTCTTCCCTCAACCAACGCTGCTTGTCGGCCTAGCCGCCGATCCAAATCCTAGGCTCATCTGCCTCCCCTTTTGAACATTCATCCTCCATTCCAGCAGAGTTGCCAATCAGTCAGTCAGTCAGTCAGACTGGTTGGGTTACCGGAACTGGAACAAGAACCTCCCGTTCTCACACTATGGCTCGGCCCGACATCTGTTCCTATGTTCCGGCTGCGCCTCAAGTTATCGCTGGTACGTAAAATCCCTGTTAGGAGTCGATTCATAGATAGTAGCAGGAGACGCGGTAAATTGAGGTGATAAAAGCCTAGTGCCTTCCAGAAGCAATTCAATTATTTTTCTGGAAGCTCATCAGGTTGGAGTACCTTCCGTGTACCGAGTACCGATGTGATAATAGGGGTTAATTGGGACCCACCGGGCTGCTTAGCTATCACGGATTATCCTTTTCCTCGGGAGGCCCAAACTAGACTGGACTGGCAGAGGGTTCGTCAACTTCGCCTAGACGTCATATACTTAGAAAAACTGCTGCTGAGCTTCGGCTCTCCTCAGTACTCAGGAGATAGGCAAAGGGAAGTGCGTAGATACATATGGTATGGCAGCAGCAGCGGCAGGATGAGAAGTGGGATGGTATCCTGTTACACTCTATCTAGTTTCCTTTCTTGTCCTCACCTCCTCATCGTTTCATGTCGCTTTTGCTACCAGAGAAAATTCTGGCACGATTGCGACTTTCTTGGAGGCTGGATTATTCTGGGACCGGGAAAGTTACGCTTTGGAAATTCCGATAATCAGGAAGATGGGTTTTAGTCTCCTTCTACGGGGCCGCGGAATATTCTACCCTTCTCCCCGTAGCACTTGTGTGGAACAATGATTTCTAAGGACATCGCCAACAGTGAAAATCTCCCTGCTGCGCGGGACGGATGGATCCTCGCCTGTTTTGCATCGGTTGATCCAGACGATAGCCCGTAATTGCTGTATACTTGAAGGCATCCATCCAAACCTGAGACACATCCCGAATCTCTTGCTTGCCACCAGGTCAATTGACCCTGTGCGATCTAGAGGGTGTGACAAAACGTCCTGAAGCACGGGTGATACCACATCAGGCTTGAGGCAAGACACATGAGTCTGGAATGCGATTCCTGACCGACCGGGTGTAGTCTAATACCACCGATACCACGTCTTTTCTCTGTGTGTGGGGGGCAGCTATGAAGTTACTAGTGCCGTTGAGCACCCACTTCGTGTCTACCCGAAATCCTCCGGAAGAATACTTACTGACTGCATGGTTCATACATTCTGCATACTGGGTACTGGGGAGGCTTGCAATGCGCTCAGAAAAGAAAGAAATCGCGGTGGGGGCAGGGGTTAACACATGGAAGCAATGTTCAGATCATTGGCGCAGGCACCGATGGGAGTATCAATCGGTCAAAGCAATGATGATCCGACTGAGGAGAACATCTATACGATGGGTTGGAACCTTGAACTCTGTAGGGAAGCCTCGGGCTGTCTAATCGGCCTGTATCAGGAAAGGAAAGATTCTTAGCAACCGGACTGAGTTCAAACATACTTGTGGTCTAAGTGCAAGCCAAGAGTGAAGTCTTGGAATCTCGAGTCTATCATGTCTGAGTGAGCGATTGCTGTTGTAGCTGGTTTGTTCCATTTCTCAGCTCAAATGTGTAACAAGAGCCAGGGGGATGCTTGGATTTGAGGCAATAAGAGACTTATACAATTTAGAATCTTCCATGAGAGTATGATTGAAGCGCAGCGTTGGCATCTAGCAATTGTACTATTGCTATGCTATGAGAGTAGGAGACATCTCGATAACTACTGCGTGAATAGATAATAGGTTAAAACAGTCAACAATCCTTTCACAGGAGACGGATTATTAGAGGGATATTGTATGGTAATGTATTGTACTGGCAAGCCGAAAGTGGCTGCATGCAGACTGCAGACTGCTAGCAGAGGACTGTAGTGTACTGTAATGTATTGTACTCCGTGGTCAAGTCACCTTGCACAGTTTCTCTTCTTCCCCCGGGCCTCTTATGATACCTGCCTGATAAAGTAACTGTACAGTATGTACATAGGTAGGCAATTGGCACACTTTTTACTACTCAATACTTACTTAACTTATATTACATAGTTAGTACTCCGTAGTCACAACGCCACGTCCGACTTCTGTTTGCTTAACCTCCCACATTTCCTCTCTCCTCTTTTCCCTCTCGTATCTTTTCCCTTCCTAAACCATATTCCCCTCCACCACCACCACCACCATCACCCCCCTCTCCCCTTCTCCCCCTACGCTCCCCTCCCCTTCCCCTAGGGACTCGTCGTTTTATAGCTAGTGCACCACAGCTTGCACCGAAGTCATCAACCAATCTTAAACAGACTAAACCGCGGTTGTTGTTCTCCGGCGACAGGGATCACGGTCTCCGCTGCTTCATTTTTATCAACCAATATTTCTCCTCTGTTAACCTCGCCTCTTTGCTTTCTCTACTCTCTTTCTCTTGTCAGCTTGATTTGTTTTCTCTTCAATCATTCCTTCCTAACCCTACATCCCGATTAGTCTACCTTTAGTCACATCTTTCGGTCGTCTCTACCTCTCCCTCCCTCCCTCCCTCTCTCTCTCTTCTTCCACTTACTTCTAATCACCCCTCTCTACCTCATTGCTCCCTGTTTTCTCAGCTCTCCTGCTGCCCTTCCCCTATCTCTCCAGTGTTAAACCAGGGACCTCTTCATCCAGCTGCGGAAGGTCTTGGATCGAGACAGAGATCTATAGGTTAACCCCCTCCCTCTCACACTTCTCCGACTGGCCAAGCCTTTCTTGCGTCTTGGTCTTGCGCATATACCCCTCTCTCTCTCTTCCCGCCAACTCAATTCAGAAAGTCGTTCGTTCTACCTTAAGCTCATCTGCGCAGGCTGACTTCTCTGCCAATTAATCCCTTGCTGACAATTCTTCACTGCAATCTCGCCCCTCTTCTCACGTGGTTAGCATTCATTGTGAAGCACCCGTAATCTCGAACTTCATCGTCATCTTTTTTTTGTCTCGCAACTTGTGCGAACTTCACTGATTCCTCCTTAATCTGATTACTCCCGCTCCACTTCCACCACCACCACCACCACCTCCTCCTCCTCTTCTGGGAAATTTCTCCCCCCTCCCCCTACTCTCCCGCAATCGCTTTCCCACTCTCCCCCGGTTCACGCGGAGTAACGGGTCAGCCAATCGACCAAACTCCGCCCGCTTGCTTGTACCCTTCTGCAACTGTGGGTGGCCGCTTACTTGAGATTCCTCGAGTCAACTCGGAACTTCTCGTCGAACTTCAACCTCAGTCTCCTTAATTCACACCCGTTTCTCAGACGCCCACATCACCACTTTCTTAGAGGTCGCCAACGCAACTTTACCAGCAATACGTCTTTATCGCACTGCTACTCAAAACCTATTCCCATCACCATATCAATTGACCCGGGTATGCCTCATTTAGTATTTTTACTCTCATAATTTCCTTGCTCTTCCCGAAGTCTTGCCGTGGACACTTGTTGTTCGTCTCATTTCTTGGGTGGGTATGCGAGCTTGGGCAGCGGTCTCAAAGCTTTGGTTTTCAGTGGCTAATCGCACTACCCAATTAGTTCTTCGGACCCCCATCGTTTCGCAACGCTCCATTTCCGCGTCCGTGCTCGCCGTGGAGCCCGCATACATCTCTCTCGCCTTCGCCTTTTAATTTCTCCCTTACTCTCTCTACAATCGGCAGTTCTACCAGAATACCGCTTTCTGGCTTCTTCACCTTACGCCAGGTGTCCTGAAAAAAGGGATCAGACTCCTTGCCCACGGAAAGGATACTTAATTCATCATGTCGGGAAAAATGACACTTTACAAGCTGGTGGTGCTCGGAGACGGTGGTGTAGGGAAAACGGCTCTCACGATCCAGGTTAGCTGCTACTATAAATGCCTGCGCTCAACCTCGGCCAACTGACCCCCTTTCTTCCGCTCTAGTTGTGCTTGAATCACTTTGTTGAAACCTACGATCCGACCATCGAAGATTCCTACCGTAAACAAGTGGTCATTGACCAGCAATCATGCATGTTGGAGGTGTTGGACACCGCCGGCCAGGAAGAGTACACAGCACTTAGGGACCAGTGGATTCGCGACGGAGAGGGATTCGTACTCGTCTACAGCATCACTTCGCGAGCTTCCTTTTCCCGCATACAGAAGTTCTATAATCAGATCAAGATGGTGAAAGAATCAGCCAACTCCGGATCGCCCTCAGGTGCTAGCTACTTGGGCTCGCCCATACACACCCCTTCTGGCCCTTCGCTCCCTGTGCCTGTCATGTTGGTCGGCAACAAGAGCGACAAGGCTGTCGAGCGCGCAGTTTCAGCACAGGAAGGACAGGCTCTCGCCAAAGACCTCGGGTGCGAATTTGTCGAAGCCTCCGCCAAAAATTGCATCAATGTGGAAAAGGCATTCTACGACGTCGTGCGCATGCTCCGTCAGCAACGTCAGCAGCAGGGCCGCTCGCAAGACCGGCGGCCGACAGGAGGAGCCCGTGATCCTGGCCCCGAATATCCTCGGTCATTCCGACCTGACCGCAATGGCAGTCATCGACGTCCATTCAAGTGCACAATCCTATGATCTTGGCAATATACAAACATGCAGCCGCCTGGCTCTATTTTGGACCGTTCAATACTGGTCTAGACCCTGCAAGGAAGCGCAAGACACAATTGCCGAGAATCAGGGCCGGGGGCGGGCTCAAAACCTTCCGCACATGTGACTTTTCTTACGAAAACCCGTTCAATTCAACTCACGACATCTATCTATTATCGTACTCTTACTCATATTGGCTGCTTGACGCTTCGCCGGTCTTCACGGCCTATATGAGATTGCAGCCTGCAAATCATTTCCGTTTGCTATGTTATGCTGTATCGAAAGTACCTTTTTTTTTTGCTACCATGGGTGTACTTTGTCCCACCAATGCAGGCAGAGCATCAGGATATGCTTGATGCATGAATTGCGATTATCTATTCTCTGTGTTGTACGCGGGTGATTATTTTTTGGATTCTACCGCAGGGTGTATTGACTACAGCAGGGTGTTGTGGTTCAAAGGGTTGCGGATCTAGGAGCTCCCAGTACCAAAGAAAGATTCGCGCTTCATGTGCCCTCTTTCTTGTCTGTTATCTGAGCTCTTTGGCAATAATCTGCGTGTGGTTCTCATTCTTCCTGTTCTATTCTTATCTTGTTATTTCTATTGCTATTGTGGTTCGATGCCCGTTGGCCCCGCCCCAACCTGGATATGAATTCTGCTTTCAACTCTGCTTCACCATGGTGCAAGGCAACAGCATGAAAGCAGCCGACAACCTTACAAATGGATGAAAGCCACATCAGGGTGGTAGAATGTGATGGGCGCAATGGAGATTATTGGTGGACATGGGATTTCAATGAATGGCTCGCTTGGAAGCCAGCAAAGACATGGCAGTCGACCATTTAGCAGGCATTGCGATATGATACCCTACGGCTGAACTCTTACGAGTTGTGCTTTGTTCTGTTCCCCTTTACTTTATTTCCTTCCCCCCCCTCCTTTCCTCCTCTATTTTTCTCCTTTCTGCTCTTAAACCATTGATTTTGCTGTGCTCATGTTGACGCATCTGTACCCCCACCAAAAGACCAAAAGAAGACCCAATAAATTAAATGATAGAATGCAACGTGGAAATGACACTATGCTCTTCACGAGGTGTCCCTGATCATCTGAGGCCAGGGACGTTATACCCTCCCACAGCTTCTATTGTCTACATACTATATCTGGGATCTACTCAGTCTCTCTCTCTCTAGTGCGCGTGCAAATCTAGTGGTTCTGCCTCATAACGCTGATCTTTTAGATCACGCAAGCAAGCAAGCAATCACGTTCTTCACTGAGAGACTGCCTTTCTACTTACGCAGGAACAAGTTTGTCGGATCTCTCTTCAAGGTCTCGGGCGCTTCCGATGGCGTCATGCAGCACAGCTGCAAGTGACATGCTAGCCGTACCAGGGTCAGTGGTCAGGCCATTATACTATGAGCAATAAATAAGGTAACCCGAGGATCTTGCCTAGTGGGGCCGATTTGGCTACAGCCCATCGAGACTACCAGTAAGTTAGTTGCAAGATGGGGAGATCTCAACAAATGACAATTGCATCCATCACCACCAAATGAGGAATGGCAACTTATGCTCTGGAGTATTACTAACGGGGGAGAAAACGCAACTCCCCTAACCCGTTGTTGCAGACGGGGAGGATCTCTGGGCAAGATCGTACTATCCATTCGCCCTGCAGCTCTCTAGGTACTGTACATCATCGATATCTTGCCTAGGTGCCCCCCCCCAAATGCACGTCGCAATACTTGGCGAACCCTGCGACATACGACTAGCTATCTGCAGAAACTGTGGGGCTTAGGTAGTCTAGGTTTCAACACAACTTCATTCTGAGGCAGTCACCCGCAGGAAGCGTTTTGCACCAGTTTGTCTAGGCGCTCTGCTTCTTACCGGTGAGAGGAGATGAGTTCATGCCGGCATCCCCTGCTCTTCGCCTTTCGCTTTCGTCTTTCTTTCCCTTTTTTTTTTTTTTTTTTTTTTTTTTTTTTTTTTTTTTCCTGGTTTGTCATTTTAGTTTGTCTGTGTGGCTAAGGTCACTTTGTTAGCCCGATGCTCTAGCTTAAACATTATAGTCCCTAACGAAGGATTTTACCATGGAGACGTTTGGTTAGGGTTGGAGCTGATGCCGATCCTACGGGCCGCCATGCACTGCGCGCATTTCCCTCGCCTGTTGAATATTCTAACAAGAAGTGGTGGTGGTGGTGGTGGTTTCCAGCACGGATAGCTGCAGTTTTGACAGCGGTCGGTCAGTCTCTCCCAGTTCCTTTGCTTTTTCCTTGTCTCGAACTTGTTCAGGCGGTGTGTGTGTGTGTGTGTGTGTGTGTGTGTAGGTAAGGGCGAGAGTACCTTAGTATCAGTAAGCCATCCAGGGAGAATTTGAATGAAACGCTTTAATCCAGGAAATTTTGGGCCAGTCCTTTCTCTTTTTTTCCCAGGCTAGTATTGCGGAAAATGCTAGACGTTCAGAAGACCCATGGGACGCTCACGGAAGACTGCGTCGAACAACTGGAACTCTTGTTGGGGCGCTGATGAAAGGAGGAAAACCCCACCCAGATCACAATTGGATGAGCACACAGGAGATTGTACATATATGCCCACTTGATCTTGATCAACGAGGTGACTGCTCGAGGCGAAGCACGACTTAGATGTAATGTAGGTCATTTGCATTGCAGGCTGCCTACCTAGCCCCCCCCTCCCCCCCCCCCCGACGAATTCGTACGACAGTGCTGAGCTACCACTTAACCTGAGCTACTGCTTGATGACGGTGGGGATGGGAATATCTAGATTTTGCATATTTCTTGTCCCTTAGCGGTACTGGGGCACCGTATGGCAAAGTCTTGTTGCGCTCTAGCAATAAACAAAGCGGGGCCGGGGGTCAGTCGGCCACGCGGGAAGTGGTAGTGGAGATACCATCAGGACGCAGGACTGGTGCTCAAGGGAACCCGATCATCTGGATGAGCTTTATGTGGCTACGAGAGCTCTGGTGATGACGTGGAGTCGGGATCGAAGGGCGGAGAATCAATTTGGTTTTCGACTTCTTTTCACTTTGGACAATTTAGGTCAATCGAATCAGTGGTCCGAGGAACATGCCTCACACATCGACATTAAAATTATACACAAGATGAGAAGGGCTGATAGAAAAAAAGGGAGGTGGTAAAGACATGCAAAGCCCAAGCCCAGGGAAATAGATAATATGTGTCATCGAAGTTTGAAAGGGGAAGAAAAAAATAAAAAAAAAAAGAACGCAAGCCATCATAAAAGAATCAAACCAAGTTATATGGCAAGTCATGAGAGGGAGAGGAAAGAAAGAGAAAAAAAGATATTCACACAAATACACCAAAAACATGTCAAAGTCAGAAAAGACACGCGAACAAAAGAGACCGTCCTTGCCAACATCCCCGCCCATTTACCAATCAGTTCAGTCACGTACGGCGAGATCAGATCAGGCATGTCTTCCCTCCCACTGCAGTCGGCTGCCACCATCTTGCGTCGCCTTCCTTTTTTCTCTCTTCTTTTCCCTTCAAGGTAGAACAACAGAATTCACGTGGTTGATTGCAGCTGGAGGACGATAGGAGATACATCATCGGAAATAGCAGTAGTGATTTGCATTGAAATGGATTAGATTTTGTTTTCTGCTCTCTTCATAGTCCGGGTATGGGCCCGGAGCGAAAGATAGGATGTTTCGAAAAGAAGAAGAGATAGGGGGAAGCTTTGGGGCTTCCTACAACCACTCCATCAGTTCGGTTTATCCCTTCTTGCCCGGGTCATCTAGACAACAAGAGCCGTCCCCCTTTTCAGCATTTCAGGTACACTGAAAGGCAGCTTACAACAGGTAGGCGACGAGAGCGAAGACGGTGGCGAGACCGGCACCAGCGCCGACGGCAGCACGGGAAGCACCGCCAGTGAAGACGGGGGCGGAGGGGCTGGTGGCCGAGCCGGAGCTGGAACCAGTGCCCTGGGCGGAGACACCCTCGGGGGAGGAGCCGGTGCTGGAGGAAGAAGAAGAGCTGGAGCTGGAGCTAGCGCTGGCCACGGGGCTGGCGGAGGCGGAGGGGATGGGCTTGGAGGAGGAAGGACGGCCGGAGGGGATCACGGGGCGGGTCGAGAAGATTCCGCTGGGGCCGGGGGTGGGCTTGACTCCCTGGGGGTGGGCTCCCGTGGCTCCGCTGGGAGAGGAAGCGCCAGCACCGGGGGATCCGGAGGATCCGGAGGAGCTGCCGGAGGAGCTGGAGCCTTCATTGGGGGAACCACCGCCAACGGCAGAA